>NC_143039.1:77168614-77191114 GCF_057628025.1 Oncorhynchus mykiss | reverse complement strand
AGGGATGGAGGAGGAGAGAGGGAAGAGAGGGAGGAGGAGAGAGAGGGAAGAGAGGGAAGAGAGGGAGGAGGAAAGAGAGGGAAGAGGAATACTGGGTGGATGGAAAACCAATCCCAAACAACGCATGGAGCCACACCCTTCAGGACGTTAAACACCAAAACATTTCATGTTAATGTTTTTGAAGTGAGGGGTGACCCCAAAGTTCATCTACTTTAATCCAATGTTTTTATCGATCATTAAAACACACAGTGGGATCTACACAACAGAAGATAAACTGTATATACGACCGGTCCAAAGGTTTAGAGCACCTATTCATTCAAGGGTTTGTTTCTTTATTTTTACTAGTTTCCACATCTTAGAGTAATCGTGAAGACATCAACACTATGAAATAACACATATGGAATCATGTAGTAACCAAAAAAGTGTTTTATATTTGAGATTCTTCAAATAGCCACCCGTTGCCTTGATGACAGCTTTGCACACCCTTGACATTCTCTCAACCAGCTTCATGAATAGAATATACTAGAATAGAATACAACAGAACAGAATAGAACATAATTGAACAGAATAGATCAGAACAGAACAGAATAGAACAGAATAGAATAGAATAGAACAGAACAGAACAGAACAGAATAGAATAGAATAGAATACATCACAACACATCCGCCACGCTCATCCTCAACACTGGGGCCCCTCAGTTGTGCGTGCTCAGTCCCCTACTGTACTCCCTGTTCACCCATGACTGCGTGGCCAAGCACGACTCCAACACCATCATTAAGTTTGCACAACAGTGGTAGGCCTGATCACCGACAACGATGAGACAGAGACCTGGCAGTGTGGTGCCAGGAAAACAACCTCTCCCTCAACGTGATCAAGACAAAGGAGATGATCGAGGACTACAGAAAAAGGAGGGCCCCCATTCTCATTGACAGGGCTGTGGAGCAGGTTGAGAGCTTCAAGTTTCTTGGTGTCCACATCACCAACGAACTATCACAGTCGTGAAGAGGGCACAACAAAACCTATTCCCCCTCAGGAGACTGAAAAGATTTGTCATGGGTCCTCAGGTCCTCAAAAGGTTTTACAGCTGCACCATCGAGAGCATTCCGACTGGTTGCATCACCGCCTCGTACGGCAACTGTTCCGTTTCCGACCGCAAGGCGCTACAGAGGCTAGTGCGCAACGTTCAGCACATCACTGGGGCCAAGCTGCCTGCCATCCATGACCTCTATACCAGGCGGTGTCAGAGGAAGCCCCTAAAAAAGGCCCTAAACAATTGTCAAAGATTCCAGCCACCCTAGTCATAGACTGTTCTCTCTGCTACCACACGGCAAGCGGTACCGGAGCACCACATCTAAATCCCAAAAGCTTCTTAATAAGGATCGGACCTTTTTGTCAAATTTTGCCTAAAATGAAGGAACCCAAATACCCAAATCTTACTGCCTGTAGCTCAGGACCTCAAGCAAGGATATGCGTATTATTGATACCATTTGAAAGGAAACATTTTGAAGTTGTTGAAAATGTGAAATTAATGTATGTAGGAGAATATAACACATTCAATCTGGTAAAAGAATAATTTAATATTTTGATTATTTATTTTTATTTTTATTTTTTATTATGAAGTTATTTTTATTATGTTATGTTATTATTATTTTTGTTCCATCATCTTTGAAATGCAAGAGAAAGGCCATTATCTGACCTAGATATTGGCCACTAGATGGCAGCAACATTTTAGGCTGATCCAATGAACCATTGCATTTCTGTTCAAAATGTTGTATCAAGACTGCCCAAATGTGCCTAATCGGTCAATATATACATTTTCAAGTACAAAACTGTGCACTCTCCTCGAACAATAGCATGGTATTCTTTCACTGTAATAGCTACTGTAAATTGGACAGTGCAGTTAGATTAACAAGAATTTAAGCTTTCTGCCGATATCAGATGTCTATGTCCTGGGAGATTTTCTTGTTACTCACAACCTCATGCTAATCACATTAGCCTACGTTAGCTCAACCGTCCCGAAGGTGGGGCCTGTAGATCTTTATACAGCTTCTACAGCACGTCGCACTCTTCCCCCTAATATAGCTCCCCCCTCTCTTCCCCCTAATACAGCACCCCCCTTTCGTCACCCTAATACAGCACCCCCCTCTCGTCCACCTAATACAGCACCCCCCTCTCTTCCCCCTAATACAGCACAACCCCTCTCTTCCACCTAATACAGCACCCCCCTCTTGTCCCCCTAATACAGCACCCCCCTCTCGACCCTCTAATACCTCACTCCCTCTCTTCCCCTAATACAGCACCCCCCTCTCTTCCCCTTAATAAAGCACCACCTCTCTTCCCCCTAATAGTGCACCCACTCTCTTCCCCCTAATACTGCACCCCCCCTCTTCCCCCTAACACTACACCCCCTCTCTTCCCCCTCTATTCCCCCTAATACAGCACCCCCTCTCTTCCCCCTAATACAGCACCCCCTCTCTTCCCCCTAATACTACACCCCTCTCTTCCCCCTAATACAGCACCCCCTCTCTTCCCCCTAATACTACACCCCTCTCTTCCCCCTAATACAGCACCCCCTCTCCTCCCCCTAATACAGCACCCCCTCTCTTCCCCCTAATAGTGCACCCCCTCTCTTCCCCCTAAATCTCCCCCCTAATACTACACCCCCTCTCTTCCCCCTAATAGTGCACCCCCTCTCTTCCCCCTTATACTTCCCCCTAATACAGCACCCCCTCTCTTCCCCCTTAATCTTCCACTAATACAGCACCCCTCTATTCCCCTAAATACTGCACCCCCTCTCTTCCCCCTAATAGTGCACCCCTTCTCTTCCCCCTAATACTGCACCCCCTCTCTTCCCCCTAATAGTGCACCCCCTCTCTTCCCCCTTATACTACCCCTAATACTGCACCCCTCTCTTCCCCCTAATACTACACCCCCTCTCTTCCCCCTAATAGTGCTCCCCCTCTATTCCCCCTAATACTGCACCGCCTCTCTTCCCCCTGATACTGCACCCGCTCTCTTCCCCCAATACAGCACCCCTCTCTTCCCCCTAATACTTCCCCCTAATACAGCACCCCCCTCTTTCCCCTAATACAGCACCCCCTCTCTTCCCCCCAATACTGCACACCCTCTCTTCCCCCTAATACTGCACACACTCTCTTCCCCATAATACTACACCCCCTCTCTTCCCCCTAATACTTCCCCCTAATACAGCACCCCCTCTCTTCCCCCTAATACTTCGCACTTATACAGCACCCCATCTCTTCCCCCTAATACAGCACCCCCTCTCTTCCCCCTAATAGTGCACCCCCTCTCTTCCCCCTAAATCTCCCCCCTAATACTACACCCCCTCTCTTCCCCCTAATAGTGCACCCCCTCTCTTCCCCCTTATACTTCCCCCTAATACAGCACCCCCTCTCTTCCCCCTTAATCTTCCACTAATACAGCACCCCTCTATTCCCCTAAATACTGCACCCCCTCTCTTCCCCCTAATAGTGCACCCCTTCTCTTCCCCCTAATACTGCACCCCCTCTCTTCCCCCTAATAGTGCACCCCCTCTCTTCCCCCTTATACTACCCCTAATACTGCACCCCTCTCTTCCCCCTAATACTACACCCCCTCTCTTCCCCCTAATAGTGCTCCCCTCTCTATTCCCCCTAATACTGCACCGCCTCTCTTCCCCCTGATACTGCACCCGCTCTCTTCCCCCAATACAGCACCCCTCTCTTCCCCCTAATACTTCCCCCTAATACAGCACCCCCCTCTTTCCCCTAATACAGCACCCCCTCTCTTCCCCCCAATACTGCACACCCTCTCTTCCCCCTAATACTGCACACACTCTCTTCCCCATAATACTACACCCCCTCTCTTCCCCCTAATACTTCCCCCTAATACAGCACCCCCTCTCTTCCCCCTAATACTTCGCACTTATACAGCACCCCATCTCTTCCCCCTAATACAGCACCCCCTCTCTTCCCCCTAATACTTCCCCCTAATACAGCACCCCCTCTCTTCCCCCTAATACTGCACCCCCTCTCTTCCCCCTAATACAGCACCCCCTCTCTTCCCCCTAATGCTTCCCCCTAATACAGCACCCCCTCTCTTCCCCCCAATACTTCCCCCTAATACAGCACCCCCTCTCTTCCCCCTAATACTGCACCCCCTCTCTTCCCCCTAATTCTGCACCCCCTCTCTTCCCCCTAATACAGCACCCCCTCTCTTCCCCCTAATGCTTCCAACTAATACAGCACCCCATCTCTTCCCCCTAATACTTCCCCCTAATACAGCACCCCCTCTCTTCCCCCTGATACTGCACCTGCTCTCTTCCCCCAATACAGCACCCCTCTCTTCCCCCTAATACTTCCCCCTAATACTGCACCCCCCTCTTCCCTCTAATACTACACCCCCCCTCTTCCCCCTAATAATACACCCCCTCTCTTCCCCCTAATAGTGCACCCCCTCTCTTCCCCCTTATACTTCCCCCTAATACAGCACCCCCTCTCTTCCCACTTGCTTCACGGAAACGTGGCTCACTGGAGAGATGCTATCCGAGGCGGTGCAGCCAACGGGTTTCTCCACGCATCGCGCCGACAGAAACAAACATCTTTCTGGTAAGAAGAGGGGCGGGGGCGTATGCTTCATGGTTAACGTGACGTGGTGTGATGAAAGAAACATACAAGGAACTCAAATCCTTCTGTTCACCTGATTTAGAATTCCTCACAAGCAAATGTAGACCGCATTATCTACCAAGAGAATTCTCTTCGATTATAATCACAGCCGTATATATCCCCCCCCAAGCAGACACATTGATGGCTCTGAACAAACTTTATTTAACTCTTTGCAAACTGGAAACCATTTATCCGGAGGCTGCATTCATTGTAGCTGGGGATTTTAACAAGGCTAATCTGAAAACAAGACTCCCTAAATTTTATCAGCATATCGATTGCGCAACCAGGGGTGGAAAGACCTTGGATCATTGTTACTCTAACGTCCGCGACGCACATAAGGCCCTGCCCCGCCCCCCTTTCGGAAAAGCTGACCACGACTCCATTTTGTTGATCCCTGCCTACAGACAGAAACTAAAACAAGAGGCTCCCACGCTGAGGTCTGTCCAACGCTGGTCCGACCAAGCTGACTCCACACTCCAAGACTGCTTCCATCACGTGGACTGGGATATGTTTCGTATTGCGTCAGATAACAATATTGACGAATACGCTGATTCGGTGTGCGAGTTCATTAGAACGTGCGTTGAAGATGTCGTTCCCATAGCAACGATTAAAACATTCCCTAACCAGAAACCGTGGATTGATGGCAGCATTCGCGTGAAACTGAAAGCGCGAACCACTGCTTTTAATCAGGGCAAGGTGTCTGGTAACATGACCGAATACAAACAGTGCAGCTATTCCCTCCGCAAGGCTATCAAACAAGCTAAGCGTCAGTACAGAGACAAAGTAGAATCTCAATTCAACGGCTCAGACACAAGAGGCATGTGGCAGGGTCTACAGTCAATCACGGACTACAGGAAGAAATCCCAGGCAGACTAAATAACTTTTTTGCCCACTTTGAGGACAATACAGTGCCACTGACACGGCCTGCAACGAAAACATGCGGTCTCTCCTTCACTGCAGCCGAGGTGAGTAAGACATTTAAACGTGTTATCGCAAGGCTGCAGGCCCAGACGGCATCCCCAGCCGCGCCCTCAGAGCATGCGCAGACCAGCTGGCCGGTGTGTTTACGGACATATTCAATCAATCCCTATACCAGTCTGCTGTTCCCACATGCTTCAAGAGGGCCACCATTGTTCCTGTTCCCAAGAAAGCTAAGGTAACTGAGCTAAACGACTACCGCCCCGTAGCACTCACTTCCGTCATCATGAAGTGCTTTGAGAGACTAGTCAAGGACCATATCACCTCCACCCTACCTGACACCCTAGACCCACTCCAATTTTCTTACCGCCCAAATAGGTCCACAGACGATGCAATCTCAACCACACTGCACACTGCCCTAACCCATCTGGACAAGAGGAATACCTATGTGAGAATGCTGTTCATTGACTACAGCTCGGCATTCAACACCATAGTACCCTCCAAGCTCGTCATCAAGCTCGAGACCCTGGGTTTCGACCCCGCCCTGTGCAACTGGGTACTGGACTTCCTGACGGGCCGCCCCCAGGTGGTGAGGGTAGGCAACAACATCTCCTCCCCGCTGATCCTCAACACTGGGGCCCCACAAGGGTGCGTTCTGAGCCCTCTCCTGTACTCCCTGTTCACCCACAACTGCGTGGCCACGCACGCCTCAAACTCAATCATCAAGTTTGCGGACGACACAACAGTGGTAGGCTTGATTACCAACAACGACGAGATGGCCTACAGGGAGGAGGTGAGGGCCCTCGGAGTGTGGTGTCAGGAAAATAACCTCACACTCAACGTCAACAAAACTAAGGAGATGATTGTGGACTTCAGGAAACAGCAGAGGGAACACCCCCTTATCCACATCGATGGAACAGTAGTGGAGAGGGTAGCAAGTTTTAAGTTCCTCGGCATACACATCACAGACAAACTGAATTGGTCCACTCACACAGACAGCATTGTGAAGAAGGCGCAGCAGCGCCTCTTCAACCTCAGGAGGCTGAAGAAATTCGGCTTGTCACCAAAAGCACTCACAAACTTCTACAGATGCACAATCGAGAGCATCCTGATGGGCTGTATCACCGCCTGGTACGGCAACTGCTCCGCCCTCAACCGTAAGGCTCTCCAGAGGGTAGTGAGGTCTGCACAACGCATCACCGGGGGCAAACTACCTGCTCTCCAGGACACCTACACCACCCGATGTTACAGGAAGGCCATAAAGATCATCAAGGACATCAACCACCCGAGCCACTGCCTGTTCACCCCGTTATCATTCAGAAGGCGAGGTCAGTACAGGTGCTCAAAGCTGGGACCGAGAGACTGAAAAACAGCTTTTATCTCAAGGCCATTTGACTGTTAAACAGCCACCACTAACATTGAGTGGCTGCTGCCTGCCAACACACTGACACTGACTCAACTCCAGCCACTTTAATAATGGGAATTGATGGGAAATGATGTAAATATATCACTAGCCACTTTAAACAATGCTACCTTATATAATGTTACTTACCCTACATTATTCATCTCATATGCATACGTATATACTGTACTCTATATCATCGACTGTATCCTTATGTAATACATGTATCACTAGCCACTTTAACTATGCCACTTTGTTTACATACTCATCTCATATGTATATACTGTACTCGATACCATCTACTGTATCTTGCCTATGCTGCTCTGTACCATCACTCATTCATATATCCTTATGTACATATTCTTTATCCCCTTACACTGTGTATAAGACAGTAGTTTTGGAATTGTTAGTTAGATTACTTGTTGGTTATTACTGCATTGTTGGAACTAGAAGCACAAGCATTTCGCTACACTCGCATTAACATCTGCTAACCATGTGTATGTGACAAATAAAATTTGATTTGATTTGATTTGATTTAATCTTCCCCTAATACTGCACCCCCTCTCTACCCCCTAATACTTCCCCCTAATACTACATCCCCTCTCTTCCCCCTAATACTACACCCCCTCTTTTCCCCCTAATACTGCACCCACTCTCTTCCCCCTAATACTACACCCCCTCTCTTCCCCCTAATACAACACCCCCTCTCATCCCCCTAATACTTCCCTCTAATACAGCACCCCCTCTCTTCCCCTAATACTTCCCCCTAATACAGCACCCCCTCTCTCTCTCCCTCTCCCCCCTCCCTCTCTACCCCCTCCCCCTCCCTCTCTATGCCTCACTCTCCCTCCCTATTCCCCTCCCTCTCTATGCTTCCCTCTTCTTCCCTACCTAACTATCCCCCCTCCCTCCCTATCCACCCTCCCTCTCTATGCCTCCCTCTCCCCCCTTCCTATGTCTCCCTCTCCCTGCCAGTCCATTGTGTAGGACAGACAGAGCAGGGTGCAGGGTGCAGGAATGCAGAGGGAGATTGAGTGGTTCAGGGTGTCATAACTTCACAGGGAACAGAGCGAGAGAGACAGAGAGAGCAAGAGACGGAGAGAGAGAGAGACAGAGAGAGAAACAGAGAGAGAAAGAGACGAAGAGAGAGAGAAACAGAGAGAGAGAGAGACAGAGAGTGTGTGTCTTAATTGAGTTTTCCCCTGTCCAAACCACACATAATCTGTCACTGTGACCTGTACAGACAAAGCAGTCTGCTGTGCGGTCAGATTCATTCTCTCTGGTTTACATATGAATATCCCCTCGGAGCCTCTCCCTCTACTAAACTAGTATTACTACCATTCACAATCTGTCTCTCTCTCTCTGTCTCTCTTTCTTTTCTCTCTCTCTCTCTCTCTCTCTCTCTCTCTCTCTCTCTCTCTCTCTCACTCTCTCTCTTTCTCTCTCTCTGCTTCTCTCTCTCTCTCGTTCTCTCTCTCTCGTTCTCTCTCTCTCTCTTTTTCATTCTCTCTATCTTGCTCCCATCCATCCTTTGTCCAGCTGATAGAAGTTATAAATAACCAGCAGATAGTTGAATGTGTTCAGGCTCTTTACAGAAATGTCTGTCATGTACCTTGCGGTTTTAGCCTGTGTTCTGAGTGCATGTTTTGTGTGTGTGTGTGTGTGTGTGTGTGTGTGTGTGTGTGTATGTATTTATGTATAAATGTGTGCGTGTGTATATATATGTGTGTATTTGTGTGTATGTTTCAGAAAGAGCTGGTTGTCGGTGCAGAAAGAGAGGAGAGGACAAAGGCAAGTTGGGAATGTGGAGTTGTGAGAGGAAGGCTTATCCTAACCGGCAGTGTGGATTTCCTGTCCTCTGTTGCATCAACCCTGGTCAGTTAGTGCCAGCGCTGGTAGCACGCGCACACACACACACACACACACACACACACACACATACACGCGCGCGCACACACTCACACACACCACACGCACACACACACACACGCACGCGCACACACACACGCGCACACACTCACACACATACACACACGCACGCAGAGACACACACAATGCCACCCGCCCCACACACACATCACCTTTCCTCGAGAAATGACAATGATTCAACGCTTTGCCTTCGTCAGTCCTGCTCTCATTGTTCACCATACTCAGTTGAAGGTCTTTTCTCCATGTGGCAGGGTCCTTTTTCAACAATAGCCCTGAGGCAGGACGTTAGAGAGCTCAACGAGGGCCTCCTGAGTGGCGCAGTGGTCTAGGGCATTGTGCATCGCAGTGCTAGCTGTGCCACTAGAGATTCTGGGTTCGAGTCCAGGCTCTGTCGTAGCCGGGCCGCGACCGGGAGACCTGTGGGGCGGCGCACAATTAGCCCAGCGCCGTCTGGGTTAGGGGAGGGTTCGGCCGGCAGGGATGTCATTGTCCCACCTCGCACTAGCGACTCCTGTGGCGGGCTGGGCGCAGTGTTGCCAGATGTACTGTGTTTCCTCCGACACATTGGTGCGGCTGGCTTCCGGGTTGAGTGGGCATTGTGTCAAGAAGCACCTCAGCTGAAGCTGAGGTGTGTTGATTGACTCAAGCTAGGGTGAGGCTTAAGTTTTGAGGCTGAGGTTGTCCTAAAATGTACACTGTAGACTGGCTAGCTTCTCCCAGTCCTAGCTGATTTATCCCAGGGTCTGTCCAGTCTCCATAGTAACTGAGAATGGAATGTTGGGCCAACGGTTGGCAGGAGAATAAGAATACCTGGGGTTCTCTGAGAATGCTCTCACTGCTGATCTATAACCACTCTCGCAGAGACTGGTCAAGGAGGGCTTTAAACTAATGCTTTTGTGCCAATGTGGGTCCAACATATACTCATACTTGGTATTTTGTGTGTGTATATAAAAAAATCAGAGGAGCTTTATTTTATGGCCTGTAAAACATCTCTGCTTTTTCAGGGGTTACGGCCTATTCCATACTGCAGATATAGTACATCTTAATGTATATGACTGGTACACAGGTATGTCATAACCAACTAAATGACAACTGGACAGAGTAAGAGTAAAGAACATTAACAGGCTTCTCTCTCTCTCTCTGTGTGTGTGTGTGTGGTGTTAGTTGGAAGACCAGATCTGGTGGTAAATTCCCCAGTAGACTCACACTGTGCTGGTGGTTAAATGATTCTGATTCACTCTGAGACACACACACACACACATGTTCGCATGCAAGCAAGCATGTGCAAACATACACACACACACACACACACACACACACACACACACACACACACACATGTTCGCAAGCATGTGCAAACACACAAATGCACACATACATACAGTACACACACACAGCCTTCAGAAAGTATTCATACCCCTGGACATATTCCACATTTTGTTGTTCCAGGCCTTGAATTCAAAATGGAGTCTCACCCATCTACACACAATACCCGATCATGACAAAGTTTTTGCACATTTATTGAAAATGGAATACAGAAATATCAGAAGTATTCAAACCCCCTAGTTCATATTTTGTAGAAGCACCTTTGGCAGGGATACCACCTGTGAGTCTTTCTGGGTAAGTCTCGAAGAGCTGTGAGTCTTTCTGGGTAAGTCTTGAAGAGCTGTGAGTCTTTCTGGGTAAATCTTGAAGAGCTCTGAGTCTTTCTGGGTAAGTCTCGAAGAGCTGTGAGTCTTTCTGGGTAAGTCTCGAAGAGCTGTGAGTCTTTCTGGGTAAATCTCGAAGAGCTGTGAGTCTTTCTGGATAAATCTCGAAGAGCTGTGAGTCTTTCTGGGTAAGTCTCGAAGAGCTGTGAGTCTTTCTGGGTAAGTCTCGAAGAGCTGTGAGTCTTTCTGGGTAAATCTCGAAGAGCTGTGAGTCTTTCTGGGTAAGTCTCGAAGAGCTGTGAGTCTTTCTGGGTAAGTCTCAAAGAATTCTGCTCACCTGAATTGTACGATATTTGCACATTATTCGTTGAAAAATTTGTCAAGCTCTGTCAAGTTGGTTGTTGATCATTTCTAGACAATAATTTTCAAGTCTTGTTTTAGATTTTCAAGCCAATGTAAGTCTAAACTGTAACTAGGCAACTCAGGAACATTCATTGCTGTCTTCTAAGCAACTCCCGTGTATATTTGTGTTTTAGGTTATTGTCCTGCTGCAAGGTGATGTATCTCCCAGTGTCTGGTGGAAAGCAAACTGAACCAGGTCTTCTAGGATTTTGCACAGAGTTACACATGGAATAAACAATAAACAAGCCAAAAACACAATAAATAAGTCAATGACACAGTAGAAAAAAGAAAGTCTATATACAGTGTGTGCAAAAGGCATGAGGAGGTAGACAATAAATAGGCCATAGGAGCGAATAGTTACAATTTAGCAGATTAACACTGGAGTGATAAATGAGCAGATGATGATGTGCAGGTAGAGATACTGGTGTGCAAAAGAGCAGAAAAGTCAATAAAATAAAACAGTATGGGGATGAGGTAGATAGATTGGGTGGGCTATTTACAGATGGACTATGTACAGCTGCAGCGATCGGTTAGCTGCTCAGATAGCAGATGTTTAAAGTTGGTGAGGGAAATAAAAGTCTCCAACTTCAGTGATTTTTGCAATTCGTTCCAGTCACTGGCAGCAGAGAACTGGAAGGAAAGGCGGCCAAATGAGGTGTTGGCTTTGGGGATGACCAGTGAGATATAGTGGGTGGTATAAGGTGATTTGGTGACAAAACGGAGGGCAATATGATAGACTGCATCCAGGTTGCTGAGTAGAGTGTTGGAAGCTATTTTGTAGATGACATTGCCAAAGTCGAGGATCGGTAGGATAGTCAGTTTTACAAGGGTAAGTTTGGAGGTGTGAGTGAAGGAGGCTTTGTTGCGAAATAGAAAGCCAATTCTAGATTTGATTTTTGATTGGAGATGTTTAATATGAGTCTGGAAGGAGAGTTTACAGTCTAGCCAGACACCTAGGTATTTATAGTTGTCCACATATTCTAGGTCGGAATCATCCAGGGATCATCAGCTAGTCGGGCTGGTGGGTGCGGGCAGCGAACGGTTGAAAAGCATGCATTTGGTTTTACTAGTGTTTAAGAGCAGTTGGAGGACACGTAAGGAGTGTTGTATGGCATTGAAGCTCGTTTGGAGATTAGTTAGCACAGTGTCCAAGGAAGGGCCAGAAGTATACAGAATGGTGTCGTCTGCATAGAGGTGGATCAGGGAATCGCCTGCAGCAAGAGCGACATCATTGATATTTACAGAGAAAATAGTCGGCCCGAGAATTGAACCCTGTGGTACACCCATAGAGACTGCCAGATGTCCGGACAACATGACCTCAGATTTGACACACTGAACTCTGTCTGCAAAGTAGTTGGTGAACCAGGCGAGGCAGTCATTAGATTAACCAAGGCTATTGAGTCTGCCGATAAGAATACGGTGATTGACGAGTCGAAAGCCTTGGCCAGGTCGATGAATGATATCGTTATGATATTGTTTAGTACCTTGAGCGTGGCTGAGGTGCACCCGTGACCGGCTCGGAAACCAGATTGCACAGCGGAGAAGGTACGGTGGGATTCGAGATGGTCAGTGATCTGTTTATTAAGTTGGCTTTCAAAGACTTTAGATAGGCAGGGCAGGATGGATATAGGTCTGTAACAGTTTGGGTCTAGGGTGTCACCCCCTTTGAAGAGGGGGATGACCGCGGCAGCTTTCCAATCTTTAGGGATATCGGACGATACGAAAGAGAGGTTGAACAGGCTGGTACTAGGGGTTGCAACAATGGCGGCGGATAATTTTAGAAAGAGAGGGTCCAGATTGTCTAGCCCAGCTGATTTGTACGGGTCCAGGTTTTGCAGCTCCTTCAGAACATCTGCTGTCTGGATTTGGGGGGGGGAGGGGGGGGAGGGGGGGGCGGGGGGGGGGTTTACAGTGTCCCAAAACCTTTTGGAGTTAGAGCTACAGGATGCGAATTTCTGCTTGAAAAAGCTAGCCTTTGCTTTCCTGACTTACTGGTTGTGTTTGGTTCCTGACTTCCCTGAACAGTTGCATATCGTGGGGACTATTCGATGCTATGACAGCCCGCCACATGATGTTTTTGTGCTGGTTGAGTGCAGTCAGGTCTAGAATGAACCAAGGGCTATATCTGTTTTTAGGTCTGCATTTTTTGAACGGGGCATGCTTATCTAAGATGGTGAGGAAATTACTTTTATAGAGCAACCAGTTATCCTCAACTGACGGGATGAGGTCAATATCCTTCCAGGATACCCCGGCCAGGTCGATTAGAAAGGCTTGCTCGCAGAAGTGTTTTAGGGAGCGTTTGACAGTGATGAGGGGTGGTCGTTTGACCTTCTGACAGTCTAAAACTTTGCAAATATACTACTGCCATCTAGTGGTCGAAATCCAAATCGCACTTGGGCTGGAATAATACATTATGGCCTTTCTCTCGCATTTCAAAGATAATTGTACCAAAAAAAAGACAAAAAAAACGGTTGGTTTTTTCGTTGTATTATCTTTTACTAGATCTAATGTGTTATATTCTCCTACATTCCTTTCACATTTCCACAAACTTCAAAGTGTTTCCTTTGAAATGGTACCACTAATTTGCATATCCTTGCTTCAGATCCTGAGCTACAGGCAGTTAGATTTGGGAGTGTAATTTTAGGTGAAATTTGACAAAAAGGGCCAAATCCTTTAAGAGATTTTTTGAAGCACATTTTTACTCCTGAACTTGTTTAAGTTTGCCAAAAACAATGGGGTTCAATACTTATTGACTCAAAGGTATTTCAACTTTTCATTTTTTATTAATTTGTAAACATTTCTAAAAATACAATTCCACTTTGACATGATGGTGTATTGTGTGTAGACCAGTGACAAAAACATCTAATTTTAAATTCAGGCTGTAACAAAACACAATTTGGAATAAATCTGGACTCACTGAGCTCGTAGCTCCCTCATACAGACTGAGCTCGTGGCTCCCTCCTACACACTGAGCCTGTGGCTCCAACATACACACTGAGCCCGTGGCTCCCTCCTACACACTGAGTCCGTGGCTCCCTCCTACACACCTCCTACACACTGAGTCCGTGGCTCCCTCCTACACACTGAGCTCGTGGCTCCCTCCTACACACTGAGCTCGTGGCTCCCTCAAACACACTGAGCTCGTGGCTCCCTCCTACACACTGAGTCCGTGGCTCCCTCCTACACACTGAGCCCATGGCTCCCTCCTACACACTGAGCCCGTGGCTCCCTCCTAAACACTGAGCTCGTGGCTCCCTCAAACACACTGAGCCCGTGGCTCCCTCAAACACACTGAGCCCGTGGCTCCCTCCTACACACTGAGCCCGTGGCTCCCTCCTACACACTGAGCCCGTGGCTCCCTCCTACACACTGAGCTCGTGGCTCCCTCCTACACACTGAGCTTGTGGCTCCCTCAAACACACTGAGCTCGTGGCTCCCTCAAACACACTGAGCTCAAGGCTCCCTCCTACACACTGAGCCCATGGCTCCCTCCTACACACTGAGCCCGTGGCTCCCTCCTACACACTGAGCCCGTGGCTCCCTCAAACACACTGAGCCCGTGGCTCCCTCATACACACTGAGCCCGTGGCTCCCTCCTACACACTGAGCCCGTGGCTCCCTCCCACACACTGAGCCCGTGGCTCCCTCCTACACACTGAGCTCGTGGCTCCCTCCTACACACTGAGCTCGTGGCTCCCTCCTACACACTGAGCCCGTGGCTCCCTCATACACACTGAGCTCGTGGCTCCCTCCTACACACTGAGCCCGTGGCTCCCTCCTACACACTGAGCTCGTGGCTCCCTCAAACACACTGAGCTCGTAGCTCCCTCCTACACACTGAGCCCATGGCTCCCTCCTACACACTGAGCACGTGGCTCCCTCCTACACACTGAGCTCGTGGCTCCCTCCTACACATTGAGCTCGTAGCTCCCTCCTACACACTGAGTCCATGGCTTCCTCCTACACACTGAGCCCGTGGCTCCCTCCTACACACTGAGCCCGTGGCTCCCTCCTACACACTGAGCCCGTGGCTCCCTCGTACACACTGAGCCCGTGGCTCCCTCCTACACACTGAGCCCGTGGCTCCCTCCTACACACTGAGCCCGTGGCTCCCTCCTACACACTGAGCCCGTGGCTCCCTCCTACACACTGAGCCCGTGGCTCCCTCCTACACACTGAGCTCGTGGCTCCCTCCTACAAACTGAGCTCGTGGCTCCCTCCTACACACTGAGCCCATGGCTCCCTCCTACACACTGAGCCCGTGGCTCCCTCCTACACACTGAGCTCGAGGCTCCCTCCTACACACTGAGCTCTCTTATGTTAAATCACAGCAGTTTGGGGGCAGTAGAAAGTTACTGTTTTCCTGTCATGTTGCTATGGAGACGTTTAAACATTTCAATCTGTTCTGCATGACTAAACTAAATTCTGGTTCAAGGTTACCCCACCCTAACACCAAAGAGGACACACACACACACACACACACACACACACACACACACACACACACACACACACACACACACACACACACACACACACACACACACACACACACGATGGTCACTTGGATATAGCACTTTGACACTGTACATGCCTTCAATACAAACAAACACCGAAATTACAGACACCGACATATATATATATATATCCGTACAGCCTACTACATATATCAGTACAGCCTACTATATATATATATCAGTACAGCCTACTATATATATATATATATCAGTACAGCCTACTAAATATATATATATCAGTACAGCCTACTATATATATATATATATATATATATATATATATATATACATCCGTACAGCCTACTATATATATATCAATACAGCCTACTATATATACATCAGTACAGCCTACTATATATATATCAGTACAGCCTACTATATATATATATATACTGATGTATATGTACTGATGTATATATAGTAGGCTGTACTGATATATATATAGTAGGCTGTACTGATGTATATAGTAGGCTGTACAGATGTATATATATATATATATATATATATATATATATATATATATATATATATATATAGTAGGCTGTACTGATATATATATATATATAGTAGGCTGTACTGATATATATATATAGTAGGCTGTACTGATATATATATATACATGTCGGTGTCTGTAATTTCGGTGTTTGTTTGTATTGAAGGCATGTACAGTGTACATCCGTACAGCCTACTATATACATCAGTACAGCCTACTATATATTCATCAGTACAGCCTACTATATATATCAGTACAGCCTACTATATATACATCAGTACAGCCTACTATATACATCAGCACAGCCTACTATATATATCAGTACAGCCTACTATATATACATCAGTACAGCCTACTATATACATCAGTACAGCCTACTATATACATCAGTACAGCCTACTATATATATATATACATCCGTACAGCCTACTATATACATCAGTACAGCCTACTATATATATATCAGTACAGCCTACTATATATACATCAGTACAGCCTACTATATATATATACATCCGTACAGCCTACTATATACATCAGTACAGCCTACTATATATATATACATCCGTACAGCCTACTATATATATATCAGTACAGCCTACTATATACATATACATCCATACAGCCTACTATATATATATATATATATATATATATATATATATATATATATATATATATATATATATATATATATATATATATATATATATATATATACATCAGTACAGCCTACTATATATATATCAGTACAGCCTACTATATATACATCAGTACAGCCTACTATATATATATATCAGTACAGCCTACTATATGTACAACAGTACAGCCTACTATATATACATCAGTACAGCCTACTATATATATATAAGTACAGCCTACTATATATACATCAGTACAGCCTACTATATACATCAGTACAGCCTGCTATATATATCAGTACAGCCTACTATATATACATCAGTACAGCCTACTATATACATCAGTACAGCCTACTATATATATCAGTACAGTCTACTATATACATCAGTACCGCCTACTATATACATCAGTACAGCCTACTATAGATCAGTACAGCCTACTATATATCTATCAGTACAGCCTACTATATATATATATATCAGTACAGCCTACTATATATATATATATATATATATATATATCAATATATATATACATCCGTACAGCCTACTATATACATCAGTACAGCCTACTATATATATATCAGTACAGCCAACTATATATATCAGTACAGCCTACTATATATATATATATATATATATATATATATATATATATATATATATATATATATATATATATATATATACATCCGTACAGCCTACTATATACATCAGTACAGCCTACTATATATATATCAGTACAGCCAACTATATATATACATCAGTACAGCCTACTATATATATATCAGTACAGCCTACTATATATATATCAGTACAGCCTACTATATATATCAGTACAGCCTACTATATACATCAGTACATCCTACTATACATCTGTACAGCCTACTATATATACATCAGTACAGCCTACTATGTATATCAGTACAGCCTACCACATGTATATCAGTACAGCCTACTATGTATATATTAGTACAGCCTACTATATATATATATCAGTACAGCCTACTATATATATATATTAGTACAGCCTACTATATATATATATCAGTACAGCCTACTATATATATATATCAGTACAGCCTACTATACATACATCAGTACAGCCTACCATATATATATATATATATATATATATATATATATATATATATATATATATATATTTATATATCAGTACATCCTACTATATATATCAGTACATCCTACTATACATCAGTACAACCTACTATATATATATATCAGTACAGCCTACTATATACCAGTACAGCCTACTATATATCAGTACAGTCTACTATATATCAGTACAACCTACTATATATAACTACAGCCTACTATATATCAGTACAGTCTACTATATATCAGTACAACCTACTATATATCACTACAACCTACTATATATAACTACAGCCTACTATATATATATATATCAGTTCAGCCTACTATAGATCAGTACAGCCTACTATAGATCAGTACAGCCTACTATAGATCAGTACAGCCTACTATAGATCAGTACAGCCTACTATATATATATCAGTACAGCCTACTATAGATCAGTACAGAGATGACTGGTCCTGGACTCCTGACAGCTAATGGCTGGGCCCTGTCTAATTGCTGGGCCCTGTCTAACGGCTGGGCCCTGTCTAATGGCTGGGCCCTGTCTAATGGCTGGGCCCTGTCTAACGGCTGGGCCCTGTCTAATTGCTGGGCCCTGTCTAATGGCTGGGCCCTGTCTAATGGCTGGGCCCTGTCTAATGGCTGGGCCCTGTCTAATGGCTGGGCCCTGTCTAATGGCGGGGCCCTGTCTAACGGCTGGGCCCTGTCTAACGGCTGGGCCCTGTCTAACGGCTGGGCCCTGTCAAAGAGATGACTGGTTCTGGACTCCTGACAGCTAACGACTGGGCCCTGACAAAGAGATGACTGGTTCTGGACTCTTGACAGCTAATGGCTGGGCCCTGTCGAAGAGATGAAAGAGCAGACTGCTGAGACTGCAGGGGTAGGTCTATATGTCGGTCTCTTCTTGGTTAGGTAACACCCTACTGCTTTACTTCCAGATGCTGCATTTCAATGTTGCTACAGATGAAATCCATCCATTGAAGTGTTGCTGAGCTATTTTACTGCTAATGTTAGATATACGATATAAGATATATCACTGTTGTAGAATATCAGCCATTTAAATCCCCTAAGTAGTTAGTTTGTAAGTCCATCTGATCACTAAACACTCTCCTGGATCCATCCTCCCCCTAACCTTTTCTCCTCCTGTCCTCCTCTTCACCTCCCCCTAACCTTTTCTCCTCCTGTCCTCCTCTTCACCTCCCCCTAGCTTTTCTCCTCCTGTCCTCCTCTTCACCTCCCCCTAGCCTTTTCCTCCTGTCCTCCTCTTCACCTCACCCTAGCCTTTTCTCCTCCTGTCCTCCTCTTCACCTCCCCTTAACCTTTTCTCCTCCTGTCCTCATCTTCACCTCCCCCTAGCCTTTCTCCTCCTGTCCTCCTCTTCACCTCTCCCTAGCCTTTCTCCTCCTGTCCTCCTCTTCACCTCTCCCTAGCCTTTCTCCTCCTGTCCTCCTCTTCACCTCCCCTTAGCCTTTTCTCCTCCTGTCCTCCTCTTCACCTCCCCCTAGCCTTTTCCTCCTGTCCTCCTCTTCACCTCACCCTAGCCTTTTCTCCTCCTGTCCTCTCCTTCACCTCCCCCTAGCCTTTTGTCCTCCTTTCCTCCTCTTCACCTCCCCCTAGCCTTTTCTCCTCCTGTCCTCTCCTTCACCTCCCTCTAGCCTTTTCTCCTCCTGTCCTCCTCTTCACCTCCCCCTAGCCTTCCTCCTCCTGTCCTCTCCTTCACCTCCCCCTAGCCTTTTCTCCTCATGTCCTCTCCTTCACCTCACCCTAGCCTTTTCTCCTCCTGTCCTCCTCTTCACCTCCCATTAGCCTTTTCTCCTGCTGCTGTCTCCTTCACCTCCCCCTAGCCTTTTCCTCCTGTCCTCCTCTTCACCTCCCCCTAGCCTTTTCTCCTCCTGTCCTCCTCTTCACCTCCCCCTAGCCTTTTCTCCTCCTGTCCTCTCCTTCAACTCCCTCTAGCTTTTTCTCCTCCTGTCCTCTTCACCTCCCCCTAGCCTTCCTCCTCCTGTCCTCTCCTTCACCTCCCCCTAGCCTTTTCTCCTCATGTCCTCTCCTTCACCTCACCCTAGCCTTTTCTCCTCCTGTCCTCCTCTTCACCTCCCATTAGCCTTTTCTCCTGCTGCTGTCTCCTTCCCCTCCCCCTAGCCTTTTCTCCTCCTGTCCTCTCCTTCACCTCCCCCTAGCCTTTTCTCTTCCTGCTGTCTCCTTCACCTCCCCCTAGCCTTTTCTCCTCCTGTCCTCCTCTTCACCTCCCCCTAGCCTTTTCTCCTCCTGCTGTCTCCTTCACCTCCCCTTAGCCTTTTCTCCTCCTGTCCTGTCCTTCACCTCCCCCTAGCCTTTTCTCCTCCTGTCCTCCACTTCACCTCCCCCTAGCCTTTTCTCCTCCTGCTGTCTCCTTCACCTCCCCCTAGCCTTTTCTCCTCTTGTCCTGTCCTTCAACTCCCCCTAGCCTTTTCTCCTCCTGTCCTCCACTTCACCTCCCCCTAGCCTTTTCTCCTCTTGCTGTCTCCTTCACCTCACCCTAGCCTTTTCTCCTCCTGCTGTCTCCTTCACCTCCCCTTAGCCTTTTCTCCTCCTGTCCTGTCCTTCACCTCCCTCTAGCCTTTTCTCCTCCTGTCCTCCACTTCACCTCCCCTAGCCTTCCTCCTCCTGTCCTCTCCTTCACCTCCCCCTAGCCTTTTCTCCTCCTGTCCTCTCCTTCACCTCACCCTAGCCTTTTCTCCTCCTGTCCTCCTCTTCACCTCCCATTAGCCTTTTCTCCTGCTGCTGTCTCCTTCACCTCCCCCTAGCCTTTTCCTCCTGTCCTCCTCTTCACCTCCCCCTAGCCTTTTCTCCTCCTGTCCTCCTCTTCACCTCCCCCTAGCCTTTTCTCCTCCTGTCCTCTCCTTCACCTCCCTCTAGCTTTTTCTCCTCCTGTCCTCCTCTTCACCTCCCCCTAGCCTTCCTCCTCCTGTCCTCTCCTTCACCTCCCCCTAGCCTTTTCTCCTCCTGTCCTCCTCTTCACCTCCCATTAGCCTTTTCTCCTGCTGCTGTCTCCTTCCCCTCCCCCTAGCCTTTTCTCCTCCTGTCCTCTCCTTCACCTCCCCCTAGCCTTTTCTCTTCCTGCTGTCTCCTTCACCTCCCCCTAGCCTTTTCTCCTCCTGTCCTCCTCTTCACCTCCCCCTAGCCTTTTCTCCTCTTGCTGTCTCCTTCACCTCCCCTTAGCCTTTTCTCCTCCTGTCCTGTCCTTCACCTTCCCCTAGCCTTTTCTCCTCCTGTCCTCCTCTTCACCTCCCCCTAGCCTTTTCTCCTCCTGCTGTCTCCTTCACCTCCTCACTATCCCTCTCCAGCCTAGTCTTTCCTCCTCTTCTCATTCCGTACAGAGCTAGCAGAGCTAGCAAATGCTAGTCCTGTGGGGTTTGTAATGGGAGCAGAGGCTAACAGAGCTAGCTCTGAGGCAAATGCTAGTCCTGTGGGGTTTGTAATGGGAGCAGAGGCTAACAGAGCTAGCTCGGAGGCAAATGCTAGTACTGTGGGGTTTGTAATGGGAGCAGAGGCTAGCAGAGCTAGCTCGGAGGCAAATGCTAACAGCACTGTGGGAAGTGGGAGGGGGAGGCTAGCCCACAGAGGGAGGCACAAACAGTCAGCACTGAGCATGGAGCTTCATTCACTCGTACACTGCTAAACACAGAATACTGCAGCCTGCGCACAGAGGGAGAGAGAAAGAGAGAAAGAGAGAGAGAGAGAGAGAGAGAGAGAGAGAGAGAGGGAGAGAAACACCAAAGGGGGAAAAGAGAAGAGGCATGGTTCGCAATGTGAGTAAGAAAGAGTTTGGGTACTTGGATAGACCAAGTTTGTGTGTTGCCATGGAGAGAGGGAGAGTGAGAAAAACATTTTGTTAACATTAACGTGGTGTGAGAGACAGTGGAGTGCTGGTGTGTGTGTTCCTGCCAGAGGCTGTGTGTGTCCGCATTTCTGTGTGTGTGTGTGTGTGTGTGTGTGTGTGTGTGTGTGTGTGTGTGTGCGTGCGTGCGTGTGTGTGTGTGTGTGCGTGTGTGTGTGCGTGCGTGTGTGTGTGTGTGTGTGTGTGTGTGTGTGTGCGTGCGTGCGTGCGTGCGTGCGTGCGTGCGTGCGTGTGTGCGTGCGTGCGTGTGTGTGTGTGTACAGAGATGGGTTAGAGAGAGAGCGTTTAGAGTTACAGTAGAAGGAGAGGACTGAGGTGGAAGTTACCTTCTGAATGCTGTAGTGTGTGTGGATGTTTCCCAGCAGTAGACAGAGAGGACTGAGGTGGAAGTTACCTTCTGAATGCTGTAGTGTGTGTGGATGTTTCCCAGCTGCTCTTCATGAGGTGCTCGTTATTTTCTCCTCTTGTTGTGTATTTGATTCAGACTTTACAGGGTGGTGTTGGCTGGGGAATGTGGGTACAACTCAGAACAGGGTGGTGTTGGCTGGGGAATGTGGGTACAACTCAGAACAGGGTGGCGTTGGCTGGGGATTGTGGGTACAACTCAGAACAGGGTGGTGTTGGCTGGGGAAGTACCCACATTTTTCCCATCCCTCTCTCCCTCCCTTTCTTTCTCTCTCTCTCTCTTTTACACATCTCTCTTTCTCTTTTATATGTCTCTCTCTCTCTTACACACCCCATTTCTCTTTATTCCCCTCCTTACCGAAAACTTTTTTTTTTTTATCCTGATGTGAACCACATGTGATCACACACTGTACTGGTTCTTCTCTCCTCCCCTGTGTTCCCTCTCTCCACACGCACAAATAAAATAATGGAGAGAGATAGAGAG
>NC_143039.1:77161114-77163614 GCF_057628025.1 Oncorhynchus mykiss | reverse complement strand
GCTTTATCTTGGGCACAAAAAAAAACACAAAATAATGCTAATATGAATTGGTTTCTTTGTTCCCTTTTCTCGGCAGTGAGAGTTATTGAGACTCTGTTTTTTTCTCACACCTGTTTTCTCTCTCTCTTTGTTTGTCTGTGAAATAAGAAAGAGAGAGAGGGAGAGAGAGAGAGAGAGAGAGAGAGAGAGGCCTAATTTCCTAACAATGAGGAGACAGTGTAGTGGACCTTAAAAGGTACTTCCTCCTGTTGTTGATATTTCTAGAACCAGCTGAGTGTCTTTACAACACCAGACCAACCTGAAGAGCAGGAGGCTTTACACAAACCAATCTGTCTGTGTGTTAGTGTGTCTCTGGGAATGTACTATATGCAATGGGGGTTGATTGCGTGCGTGCGTGTTTGTGGGTGTGTCTGTGTGTGTGTGAGAGAGTGAAACTTCTGTACTTTCTCGATACTGGAACGGTTCGGTACTAGAAAATGTGTCTCACGTCATATTTGGATTGAGAGGATCCAGTCTGTCTAGTAACTTGTCTGAATCTTCTCTAGGGGGCAGTAGTGAGCTAGCCAGACTAATTGTCTTCTCAAGGGGGTGGTAGTAAGCTAGCCAGACTATGTGTCTGCTCAAGGGGGCAGTAGTAAGCTAGCCAGGCTCATTGTCTTCTCAAGGGGGCAGTAGTGAGCTAGCCAGGATACTTGTCTTCTCAAGGGGGCAGTAGTGAGCTAGCCAGACTACTTGTCTTCTCAAGGGGGCAGTAGTGAGCTAGCCAGGCTACTTGCGCATACAACTGACATGGCTCAGCCACTTTTGAGAAGCAAGCGAGAGGAGCGAAAGAAAACATCATACCTCCACGGCCGCAGCTTGTTGACAAAACTGTCTCCAGATGTACTTTGCTTCCAGAGCAGATGAGGACCAGCCCACAGAATCAACAATGTTAAAAAAGGGTGTTACAAAGCAGTGCAAAGGAGGTTTAGTTGCAAAATGACTCCAGTTGTTTTTGCATAGTGACGTTATTCTGCTAACAACTAAATTCTAATTATTTTTGAGTGGCAATGACATCAACATATATTCAGCATGACATTCATGTGAGCATTATAATACGTGAAAGGCACTTATAATTTAGCTAAGTTAGCAATATATGTAGACTACTTTGCGTTAGTCTCTGCAAACTAGCAGCAGCCACTAGCCAGTCAGCAGCTATGGGCAGAGCATTGCACTCTGGGAGTTGAAATCATAGTATGCTGTTTTTCTACGGTGTTTAGAAATGAGCTTCAAAGTGTGTGTTTTTAATGTCGTTTTGGAACTAAACTTTTAATTTAATACATACATGTATTTAGCTGTAATGAAAAATAAATTATAGGTCTAAGGAATGTCATTTGACCCAATATTATTGCCATAGATTTAAATAACCCTGATATGCATCAAGAAAAAAACATTCAAAATAATTTATGTTTCGTCTCTTTCATAATTTTCGTCAATTCACAAGAGGCTGAATCTGTATCTAACCGGAGAAAACATCCGAGCGAAACAGCAACCCCCTCTGTCTCTGTATTTGTAGCCCATCTGTCTGATGCTGTCTGGTCATAAAGAGTATGACATTGTTGCCGTCCGTAGCATTGAATGCAAAGGAAATCTGCAAGCATTTGGCCTCCATTGATTAAAAAAAAGTATTAAAAATAATAGCCAATCAGCTTTGAGCTAAAAATGAGTGAGCTCAACTGTGAATGGTCCTGACACACCAAAAACAAGTGTCAAGGGAAGTCAGTTTGGATTTGGCTTCACACCAATCACATCACTCACATAACATCACATGACACCACATCACATCACATGACACCATATCACATCACATGACATCACATCACATCGATAGCAATAGGTCATCGACAGAAACAACTTGAAATGTTGCATCGCGTTATGTTGGACTTGTGGTTTTACTTAATTTTTTTACTTACTTCTATGGCCAATGATTATACCGGCAATTCTGATCCAACCGTTAATTAATGCGTTGTTGAGCCCCTGGCCTGAAAGGATGGAAGTTCAATATGTAGCTAGATGTGGAAGACTAACGTTAACTAGCTAACGTTGACCATGAAAGGAAGTTAGTAATTTTAGCCAGGTAGCCCAGGACAACAAAAACTAAAAGCAGGTACTGAATGACCGAGTCACTTCGGCGACATGAAAAAAGAGGAGGATGAAATTGACGTTTCTGTACAAGTAGGGTGAGTCAACATGTTTTTTTCTACTTACACACACACACACACACACACACACACACACACACACACACACACACACACACACACAGGACTAAAATGTTTTTGGTATCCTTTAGCTGACACTGTATTAGACTAAGCATACAGAGCATTCGGAAAGTATTCAGACCCCTTGACTTTTCCCACATTTTGTTACGTTACAGCCTTATTCTAAAATGGATTAAATAGTCCCCCCCCCTCATTAATCTGACAAAGCAAAAACTGTTTTTTAGAAATGTTTCCAAATG
>NC_143039.1:77148614-77156114 GCF_057628025.1 Oncorhynchus mykiss | reverse complement strand
ACAAGGGAGACAGGCAACAGGAAAGAGTGACTCACAAAAGAGGAGGTCACAGTGGAAAGAGAGAGAAGAGTTTAAATGTTTAATGGAGTCTCAATGGTCTCACTGAACGATAGACCCACGTTAATCACTCGCTCACACACACACACACACACACACACACACACACACACACACACACACACACACACACACTTTGACAAGCGGTAATTGTCCTGTGTAAACTGATATCTGTGTAGGGGCGTAGAACCCTCACCCCCGGCAACGCGGTATTGTGAGGTAATAGTTACCCTGGCAACATTATTGTGAGGTAATAACGAACCAAGGTGTGATGTCACAAAGGGCCGTGGTCGACACGCCACGCTTCAGATAGGTCACGTTTCTTTCCAGCTGTTCAATTCAAATTCTATTCAATTGGAGTAACTTGTATTTTTCCTGGGAGGGAACGTCTTGTATTGGTGATGAATGGTACATACAAGACAACAACATAGAGTAGAACCCTAAACCATATAGGCTACAGTATGAAGGATTAGAAGCATTCTGTGCAATCACAAGATAGACCTTATACACAGGGTATATACACATACACAAATAAAAGCTTTAATTAAGCCATACCTGAGAGAGAGAGAGAGAGAGAGAGAGAGAGAGAGAGAGAGAGAGACAGAGAGAGAGAGAGAGAGAGAGAGGGAATGAGAGGGTGAGAGAGGGGGAGAGAGAGAGGGAGAGAGAGAGAGAGAGAGAGACAGAGAGAGAGAGAGAGAGAGAGAGAGAGAGAGAGAGAGAGAGAGAGAGAGAGAGAGAGAGAGAGACAGAGAGACAGAGAGAGAGAGAGAGAGAGAGAGAGAGAGAGAGAGGAGGAGAGTATAATAAAAGTAAATGTAAAAATAAATAAAAAATTGCACAGCATGCTGGGTATTATTCTAATGAGCTCCACCACCAGACAAGACAAACTCTTTGGCCAAATGAAAGCTGCTGCCGAGGTAATGAAGTAAATTCTACAGTCTGATGTTCTCACAGAAGATAGTCTTTATCTCTTTGCCCCCCCTCCCCCCCCCACACACACACACACAGACACACACAGTCTTGTGTTGAGTGTCTACATAGTATGCATGGTGTGTAATGTGTATGGAGTAATGGATACACCTGTTGACATGTATGCATAATCAATGTACACATTGTCTACCTTAACTTTTCATCTGTCTGTCTGTCTGTCTGTCTGTCTGTCTGTCTGTCTGTCTGTCTGTCTGTCTGTCTGTCTGTCTGTCTGTCTGTCTGTCTGTCTGTCTACCTTAACCTGTTGTCTGTCTGTCTGTCTGTCTGTCTGTCTGTCTGTCTACCTTAACCTGTTGTCTGTCTGTCTGTCTGTCTGTCTGTCTGTCTGTCTGTCTGTCTGTCAGTCTTTCAGTCTGTCTGTCTGTCTGTCTGTCTGTCTGTCTGTCTGTCTGTCTGTCTGTCTGTCTGTCTGTCTGTCTACCTTAACCTGTTGTCTGTCTGTCTGTCTGTCTGTCTGTCTGTCTGTCTGTCTGTCTGTCTGTCTGTCTGTCTGTCAGTCTTTCAGTCTGTCTGTCTGCCTCTCTTTATCTCCCCCATATGGACATGTGTGGTGCTTTTAATAACCATTTGGCCAACTTTTTGAAAGAATTGTTTCTGAAAGTTCCTCTAATTTCTCCATAGGGATTGTTTAACTGGAAACAGATTGGGTTAGGGTTAGGATTAGTGGGTTAGGAATAGGGTTAGTGGGTTAGGGTTAGGGTTTGGGTTAGTGGGTTAGGGTTAGGATTAGTGGGTTAGGGTTTGGGTTAGTGGGTTAGGGTTAGGATTAGTGGGTTAGGGTTAGGATTAGTGGGTTAGGGTTAGGATTAGTGGGTTAGGGTTAGGATTAGTGGGTTAGGGTTAGGATTAGTGGATTAGGGTTAGGATTAGTTGGTTAGGGTTAGGGTTAGGGTTTGGGTTAGGGTTAGGGTTAGGGTTAGTGAGGTGGGTGGTGGTTAGGTTTAGGGTTCGGGTTAAGGTGGTTAGGTTCAATAACTGACAGACGAATCTTATGTGCACTGGCACAGGCAACCCCTTTAGCATAAATGGTAAGACATAGTATAACATACTTTAAATGACAAAAACAAAAAATCTATAAAAAAAGACCAGAATCAGAAATTAAAATAGGGCTTAGGTTAAGAACCAGAGATTCTAAACTAAGAATAGAGGCCAAGTGCCAAGGTCAGAGCGGTGGTCTAGCAGGAAAGGTTCGGTATGAGGATCTAGGGGTTAAAATAGATATAGGGAGTCAGGGGTTCGGATTAGATATGGGGGTCTAGGGATATAAGGTTAGGGTTAGGAATTATGGTAAGGATTTAGGAGCTATGGGTTAACGTCAGAATTCGGGTTGGGATTACAGTAAGGGTCAGGATTAGAGTACAGGTCAGGGTTAAATTAAGATCAGGTATGAGGGTCTAGAGGTTTAGGGTTAGGTATGAGTGTCTCAGGGTTAGGGTGAGGGATTAGGGTCAGGATTAGAGTACAGGTCAAGGTTAAATTAAGATCAGGTATGAGGGTCTAGAGGTTTAGGGTTAGGTATGAGTGTCTCAGGGTTAGGGTGAGGGATTAGGGTAACTAGGGGTTAAGGTTAGAATTCAGGTTGGGGTGAGGGTTAGGGTCAGCATAAGAGTACAGGTCGGGGTTAACCTAAGATTAGGTATGGGGGTCTAGAGGTTAGGGTTAGGCACGAGGGTTAGGGTTAGGGTTAGGGTCTACAAGATGAACCACCCAATGAAAACACAAATAAAAAGGACATATTTAAAACAATCATAAGTGCCATCAAACAAAGAAAATATGTTCAACACAACACGCCACACCCCCCCCAAAAAATCTAAGATTATGATAAAAATAAGTGCCATCATGTGTAGGGTCAGTAAGTAGATCCATAAATAAATAAATAATGAAATAGGAAGTACATATTTTAAAGACAATCATAAGTGCTATCAGACAATGGCAAATCCGCCATGGACGAGTCAACATAAATAAATCATACAATAAACAAACATTTATAATGTGCGGCTCTCCCACATGGTTAGGGTTAGGGGGTTTATTGGTTAGGGTTAGGGTTAGTGGGTTATGTTTGGGGGGTTTAGTGGTTAGGGTTAGGGTTAGGGTTGGGGGGTTTAGTGGTTAGGGTTAGGGTTAGTGGGTTAGGGTTGGGGGGTTTAGTGGTTAGGGTTAGTGGTTTGGGATAAGGGGGTTTAGTGGTTATGGTTAGGGTTAGGGTTAGGGTTGGGGGGTTTAGTGGTTATGGTTAGGGTTAGGGTTAGGGTTGGGGGATTTAGTGGTTATGGTTATGGTTAGGGTTGGGGGGTTTATTGGTTAGGGTTAGGGTTAGGGTTAGTTGGTTATGGTTGGGGGGTTTGGGGGGTTTAGTGGGTTTAGTGGGTTAGGGTAGGGGGGGTTAGTGGTTAGGGTTAGTGAGTTGGGTTGGGGGGTTTAGTGGTTAGGGTTAGGGTTAGGGTTGGGGGTTTAGTGGTTTTGGTTAGGGTTAGGGTTGGGGGGGTTTAGTGGTTATGGTTGGGGGGTTTAGTGGTTAGGGTTAGGGTTAGTGGGTTTACTGGTTAGGGTTGGGGGGTTTAGTGGTTGGCGTTAGGGTTAGTGGGTTATGGTTGGGGGGTTTAGTGGTTAGGGTTAGGGTTAGTGAGTTAGGGTTAGGGTTTAGTGATAAGGGTTAGGGTTAATGGGTTAGGGTTAGGGGGTTTAGTGGTTAGGTTTAGGGTTGGGGGGTTTAGTGGTTAGGGTTAGGGTTAGTGGGTTAGGGTTAGGGGGTTTAGTGGTTAGGGGTCGCGTTGCGGTTGGCGGGTTTAGTGGTTAGGGTTGGGGTTAGGGGGTTTAGTGGGTTAGGGTTGGGGGGTTTTTTGATTAGGGTTAGTGGGTTGGGATAAGGGTGTTTAGTGGTTAGGGTTAGGTTTGGGGTTCGGGGGT
This sequence comes from Oncorhynchus mykiss, assembly GCF_057628025.1. Classification (NCBI taxonomy): domain Eukaryota; kingdom Metazoa; phylum Chordata; class Actinopteri; order Salmoniformes; family Salmonidae; genus Oncorhynchus; species Oncorhynchus mykiss. Next base: position 77,152,157 of record NC_143039.1, on the reverse strand, counting down.
TAATGGTTAGGGTTAGGGTTAGTGGGTTGGGGTTGGGGTTAAGGGGTTTAGTGGTTAGGTTTAGGGTTTGAGGTTGGGGGGGTTTAGTGGTTAGGGTTGGGGTTAGGGGGTTTAGTGGTTATGGGTTAGGGTTAGGGTTGGGGTTAGGGGGTTTAGTGGTTAGGGTTAGGGTTAGGGTTGGGGTTGGGGGGTTTAGAGGTTAGGGTTAGGGTTAGGGTTGGGGGTTTAGTGGTTATGGTTAGGGTTGTGGTTAGGGTTGGGGGGTTTAGTGGTTAGGGTTAGGTTTGGGGTTGGGGGGTTAGTGGTTAGAGTTAGTGGGTTGGGGTTAGTGGGTTTCGTGGTTAGGGTTAGTGGGTTAGGGTTGGGGGGGTTTAGTGGTTAGGTTTATGGTTGGGGATGGGGGTTTAGTGGTTAGGGTTAGTGGGTTAGGGTTGGGGGATTTAGTGGTTATGGTTATGGTTAGGTTTGGGGGTTTAGTGGTTAGGGTTAGGGTTAGTGGGTTAGGTTAGGGGGTTAGTGGTTAGGGTTAGGGTTGGGGTTAGGGGGTTTAGTGGGTTAGGGTTGGGGGTTTTGTGATTAGGGTTAGTGGGTTGGGATAAGGGTGTTTAGTGGTTAGGGTTAGGTTTGGGGTTGGGGGGTTAATGGTTAGGGTTAGGGTTAGTGGGTTGGGGTTAAGGGGTTTAGTGGTTAGGTTTAGGGTTGGGGTTGGGGGGGTTTAGTGGTTAGGGTTGGGGTTAGGGGGTTTAGTGGTTATGGGTTAGGGTTAGGGTTAGGGTTGGGGTTGGGGGGTTTAGTGGTTAGGGTTAGGGTTAGTGGGTTTAGTTGTTATGGTTAGGGTTGGGGTTAGGGTTGGGGGGTTTAGTGGTTAGGGTTAGGTTTGGGGTTGGGGGGTTTAGTGGTTAGAGTTAGTGGGTTGGGGTTAGGGGGTTTCGTGGTTAGGGTTAGTAGGTTAGGGTTGGGGGGGTTTAGTGGTTAGGTTTATGGTTAGGGTTGGGGGTTTAGTGGTTAGGTTAGGGTTGGGGTTAGGGGTTTAGTGGTTAGGGTTAGTGGGTTAGGTTAGGGGGTTTGGTGGTTAGGGTTAGGGTTGGGGTTAGGGGGTTTAGTGGGTTAGGGTTGGGGTTTTGTGATTAGGGTTAGTGGGTTGGGATAAGGGTGTTTAGTGGTTAGGGTTAGGTTTGGGGTTGGGGGGTTAATGGTTAGGGTTAGGGTTAGTGGGTTGGGGTTAAGGGGTTTAGTGGTTAGGTTTAGGGTTGGGGTTGGGGGGGTTTAGTGGTTAGGGTTGGGGTTAGGGGGTTTAGTGGTTATGGGTTAGGGTTAGGGTTAGGGTTGGGGTTAGGGGGTTTAGTGGTATGGGTTAGGGTTAGGGTTAGGGTTGGGGTTGGGGGGTTTAGTGGTTAGGGTTAGGGTTAGTGGGTTAGGGTTGGGGGGTTTAGAGGTTAGGGTTAGGGTTAGGGTTGGTGGGTTTAGTGGTTATGGTTAGGGTTGGGGTTAGGGTTGGGGGTTTAGTGGTTAGGGTTAGGTTTGGGGTTGGGGGGTTTAGTGGTTAGAGTTAGTGGGTTGGGGTTAGGGGGTTTCGTGGTTAGGGTTAGTGGGTTAGGGTTGGGGGGTTAGTGGTTAGGTTTATGGTTGGGGTTGGGGGTTTAGTGGTTATGGTTATGGTTAGGGTTGGGGGGTTTAGTGGTTAGGGTTAGTGGGTTAGGTTAGGGGGTTTAGTGGTTAGGGTTAGGGTTAGGGTTGGGGTTAAGGGGTTTAGTGGTTAGGGTAGGGAGGTTTTGTGATTAGGGTTAGTGGGTTCGGATGAGGGTGTTTAGTGGTTAGGGTTAGGTTTGGGGTTGGAGGGTTTAGTGGTTAGGGTTGGGGGGTTGGGGTTAGTGTTGGGGTTGGGGGGTTTAGTGGTTATGGTTGGGGTTGGGGTTGGGGGGGTTTAGCAGTTATGGTTGGGGTTGGGGTTAGTGTTGGGGTTGGGGGGTTTATTGGTTATGGTTGGGGTTGGGGTTGGGGGGTTTAGTGGTTATGGTTGGGGTTGGGGTTGGGGGGTTTAGCGGTTATGGTTGGGGTTGGGGTAGTGTTGGGGTTGGGGGGTTTAGTGGTTATGGTTGGGGTTGGGGTTGGGGGGTTTAGTGGTTATGGTTGGGGTTGGGGTTGGGGGGTTTAGTGGTTATGGTTGGGGTTGGGGGGTTTAGTGGTTAATGGTTGGGGTTGGGGTTAGTGTCGGGGTTGGGGGGTTTAGTGGTTATGGTTGGGGTTGGGGGGTTTAGTGGTTATGGTTGGGGTTGGGGTGTTTAGTGGTTATGGTTGGGGTTGGGGGGTTTAGTGGTTATGGTTGGGGTTGGGGTTGGGGGGTTTAGTGGTTATGGTTGGGGTTGGGGTTGGGGGGTTTAGTGGTTATGGTTGGGGTTGGGGGGTTTAGTGGTTATGGATGGGGTTGGGGTTAGTGTTGGGGTTGGGGGGTTTAGTGGTTATGGTTGGGGTTGGGGGGTTTAGTGGTTATGGTTGGGGTTGGGGTTGGGGGGTTTAGTGGTTATGGTTGGGGTTGGGGTTAGTGTTGGGGTTGGGGGGTTTAATGGTTATGGTTGGTTTGGGGGGTTTAGTGGTTATGGTTGGGGTTGGGGTTGGGGTGTTTAGTGGTTATGGTTGGGGTTGGGGTTAGTGTTGGGGTTGGGGGTTTAGTGGTTATGGCTGGGGTCGGTGGGTTTTAGTGGTTATGGTTGGGGTTGGGGTTGGGGGGTTTAGTGGTTATGGTTGGGGTTGGGGTTAGGGTTGGGGTTGGGGGGTTTAGTGGGTTAGGGTTGGGGGTTGGGGTTAGTGTTGGGGTTGGGGTTGGGGTTGGGGGGTTTAGTGGTTAGGGTTAGGGTTGGGGGTTAGTGGTTATGGTTGGGGTTGGGGTTGGGGGGTTTAGTGGTTATGGTTGGGGTTGGGGTTGGGGGGTTTAGTGGTTATGGTTGGGGTTGGGGTTTGGGGGTTTAGTGGTTATGGTTGGGGTTGGGGTTGGGGGGTTTAGTGGTTATGGTTGGGGGGTTTAGTGGTTATGGTTGGGGGGTTTAGTGGTCATTTTTGGGGTTGGGGGTTTAGTGGTTATGGTTGGGGTTGGGGTTGGGGGGTTTAGTGGTTATGGTTTGGGTTGGGGGGTTTAGTGGTTATGGTTGGGGTTGGGGTTGGGGGGTTTAGTGGTTATGGTTGGGTTTGGGGTTGGGGATAAGGGTGTTTAGTGGTTAGGTTCGGGGTTGGGGGGTTTAGTGGTTATGGTAGGGGTTGGGGGGTTTAGTGGTTATGGTAGGGGTTGGGGGGTTTAGTGGTTATGGTAGGTGTTGGGGGGTTTAGTGGTTATGGTAGGGGTTGGGGGGTTTAGTGTTGGTATATTCATCACATTGGGAGTAGTAGTACGTATGTTATTACACGATTGGTTGAATTTACATTAAATTATTCATGAGGATGTTACTCACTGGTTAACGAAATAACAACTATGTAATGTAATAACCACCTGGAATTTAATAACCGGTAGTTAATGTAATAACTAGAGGTTAATGTAATAACCGGTAGTTA
>NC_143039.1:77143614-77146114 GCF_057628025.1 Oncorhynchus mykiss | reverse complement strand
TCACCTGGACAGTAGACCCCTGTAGGGGGGCGAGGTGCTCCTTCACCTGGACAGTAGACCCCTGTAGGGGGGCGAGGTGCTCCTTCACCTGGACAGTAGACCCCTGTAGGGGGGCGAGGTGCTCCTTCACCTGGACAGTAGACCCCTGTAGGGGGGAGAGGTGCTCTTTCACCTGTACAGTAGACCCCTGTAGGGGGGCGAGGTGCTCCTTCACCTGGACAGTAGACCCCTGTAGGGGGGCGAGGTGCTCCTTCACCTGGACAGTAGACCCCTGTAGGGGGGCGAGGATTACCCTGGATTGCATCACCATGGGGAACAACGTCCACAAGAACAAGAAGAGGTTCCCTGCAGCTCGGAACGGATCCTCTTCACGACCCAAAGGTTCTATACCTGGTCCTAACCCCAGCCCCAACCCCCGCTCAGGCTCTAAACATGGTGCTAACCCCTTCCCCAACCCGGGGAAGACCAAAGCCTTCTGGCACTTTGGGTGGGTGGATAAACTGAAAACAGGTAGGATCCGAGCTGGATGATCAGAGGGAATGTTATGTATGGGATTGTGTTTTCTTGTTTTTCGATTTTAATTGATTTCAGCAGTCTGTGATGTCACAGGCATGATGTCATCTGTGTTCTAGATATTTCTAGAGATAGTTCTGTCCCTCTGTGCAATGATCATTGCTTGTCTTTGGTTGCGGTGGCGATGATGTCATAACATGAAGACGTGCTGCCTTGGAGAGCTTATTGTTTACAATATGAGGTAGTGGAAGAATCGACAGTGACGGCAGAGTGTGCTGTCTGTGTAAAGACTCCAGGTGTTGTACTGATAGTGTACTGTCTGTGTAAAGACTCCAGGTGTTGTACTGATAGTGTACTGTCTGTGTAAAGACTCCAGGTGTTGTACTGATAGTGTACTGTCTGTGTAAAGACTCCAGGTGTTGTGTGGTAGTGGAAGAATCGACAGCAACGGGAGAGTGTACTGTCTGTGTAAAGACTCCAGGTGTTGTGTGGTAGTGGAAGAATCGACAGCGACGGCAGAGTGTACTGTCTGTGTAAAGACTCCAGATATTGTCCTGATAGTGTACTGTCTGTGTAAAGACTCCAGGTGTTGTACTGAGAGTGTACTGTCTGTGTAAAGCCTCCAGGTGTTGTACTGATAGTGTACTGTCTGTGTAAAGACTCCAGGTGTTGTACTGATAGTGTACTGTCTGTGTAAAGACTCCAGGTGTTGTACTGGTAGTGGAAGAATCGACAGCGACGGCAGAGTGTACTGTCTGTGTAAAGACTCCAGATATTGTACTGATAGTGTACTGTCTGTGTAAAGACTCCAGATATTGTACTGATAGTGTGCTGTCTGTGTAAAGACTCCAGATATTGTACTGATAGTGTGCTGTCTGTGTAAAGACTCCAGATATTGTACTGATAGTGTACTGTCTGTGTAAAGACTCCAGATGTTGTACTGATAGTGTACTGTCTGTGTAAAGACTCCAGATATTGTACTGATAGTGTACTGTCTGTGTAAAGACTCATAAGACTCATGTCATAACATGAAGACGTGCTGCCTTGGAGAGCTTATTGTTTACAATATGAGGTAGTGGAAGAATCGACAGTGACGGCAGAGTGTGCTGTCTGTGTAAAGACTCCAGGTGTTGTACTGATAGTGTACTGTCTGTGTAAAGACTCCAGGTGTTGTACTGATAGTGTACTGTCTGTGTAAAGACTCCAGGTGTTGTACTGATAGTGTACTGTCTGTGTAAAGACTCCAGGTGTTGTGTGGTAGTGGAAGAATCGACAGCAACGGGAGAGTGTACTGTCTGTGTAAAGACTCCAGGTGTTGTGTGGTAGTGGAAGAATCGACAGCGACGGCAGAGTGTACTGTCTGTGTAAAGACTCCAGATATTGTACTGATAGTGTACTGTCTGTGTAAAGACTCCAGATATTGTACTGATAGTGTACTGTCTGTGTAAAGACTCCAGGTGTTGTACTGATAGTGTACTGTCTGTGTAAAGACTCCAGGTGTTGTACTGATAGTGTACTGTCTGTGTAAAGACTCCAGGTGTTGTACTGATAGTGTACTGTCTGTGTAAATACTCCAGGTGTTGTACTGATAGTGTACTGTCTGTGTAAAGACTCCAGGTGTTCTGTGGTAGTGGAAGATTCGACAGCAACGGGAGAGTGTACTGTCTGTGTAAGACTCCAGGTGTTGTACTGATAGTGTACTGTCTGTGTAAAGACTCCAGGTGTTGTGTGGTAGTGGAAGAATCGACAGCGACGGCAGAGTGTACTGTCTGTGTAAAGACTCCAGGTGTTGTACTGATAGTGTACTGTCTGTGTAAAGACTCCAGATATTGTACTGATAGTGTGCTGTCTGTGTAAAGACTCCAGATATTGTACTGATAGTGTACTGTCTGTGTAAAGACTCCAGATATTGTACTGATAGTGTGCTGCCTGTGTAAAGACTCCAGATATTGTACTGATAGTGTACTGTCTGTGTAAAGACTCCAGA
>NC_143039.1:77091114-77138614 GCF_057628025.1 Oncorhynchus mykiss | reverse complement strand
GCTTGTAGAACATTCAGGTAGGTTTCTGTCAGAACCGGTGCAGAGATAGCTTGTAGAACATTCAGGTAGGTTTCTGTCAGAACCAGTACAGAGATAGCTTGTAGAACATTCAGGTAGGTTTCTGTCAGAACCAGTACAGAGATAGCTTGTAGAACATTCAGGTAGGTTTCTGTCAGAACCAGTACAGAGATAGCTTGTAGAACATTCAGGTAGGTTTCTGTCAGAACCGGTACAGAGATAGCTTGTAGAACATTTAGGTAGGTTTCTGTCAGAACCGGTATAGAAGATAGCTTGTAGAACATTGAGGTAGGTTTCTGTCAGAACCGGTACAGAAGATAGCTTGTAGAACATTCAGGTAGGTTTCTGTCAGAACCGGTACAGAAGATAGCTTGTAGAACATTCAGGTAGGTTTCTGTCAGAACCGGTATGTAGAGCATCTACCATTCTTCTCTCCTCTTCTACCACAGTGTTTGTAAGGACCCCAAGGGGCTGTAGAGCCGTCTTGGCAGTGCCTGTCTTTTGATAGTTCCTGTGAGGAATTCACCTGTAGCTCGCCTCTGTAATGTCACATTCAGGCTTGTTACAGCAAGGAGTACTACTCTAAACATGCAGTACCAGTCAAAAATTTTAGAACACCTACTCATTCAAGGGTTTTTATTTATTTTCATAGGGTTTGTAGAATAACAGTGAAGACATCAACACTATGAAATAACACATATGGAATCATATTGTAATCAAAAAAGTGTTAAACAAATCAAAACATATTTTATATTTGAGATTCTTCAAAGTAGCCACCCTTTGCCTTGATGACAGCTTTGCACACTATTGGCATTCTCTTAACCAACTTCATGAGGTAGTCACCTGGAATGCATTTCAATTAACCGGTGTGCGCTGTTAAAAGTTCATTTGTGGAATTAATTTTTTTCTTAATGCTTTGAGACAATCAGTTGTGTTGTGACAAGGTAGAGATGATACACAGAAGATAGTCCTGTTTGTTAAAAGTCCATATTATGGCAAGAACAGCTCAAATAAGCAAAGAGAAATGACAGTCCATCATTACTTTAAGACATGAACGTCAGTCAGTCCAAAAAATGTCAAGACCTTCGAAAGTTTCTTCAAGTGCAGTCGCGAAAACCATCAAGCGCTATGATGAAACTGGCTCCCATGAGGACCGCCACAGGAAAGGAAGACCCAGAGTTACCTCTGTTGCAGAGGATACGTTCATTAGAGTTAACTGCACCTCAGATTGCAGCCCAAATAAATGATTCACAGAGTTCAAGTAACAGACACATCTCAACATCAACTGTTCAGAGGAGACTGAGTGAATCAGGCCTTCATGGTCAAATTGCTGCACAGAAACCACTACTAAAGAACACCAATAATAAGAAGAGACTTGCTTGCACCAAGAAACACAGGCATTAGACGGTGGAAATCTGTCATTTGGTCTGAGGAGTCCAAATTTGAGATTTTTGATTCTAACCTGTGACTTTGTATGACACAGAGTAGGTGAACAGATGATCTCCGCATGTGTGGTTCCCACAGTGAAGCATGGAGGAGGAGGTGTGATGGTTCTCTGTTGGTGAACTGTCTGTGATTTATTTAGAATTCAAGGCACAATTAACCAACATAGCCACAACAGCATTCTGTAGCGATACGCCATCACATCTGGTTTGCGCTTAGTGGGACTATCATTTGTTTTTAAACAGGACAATGACCCAACACACCTCCAGGCTGTGTAAGGGCTATTTGACCAAGAAGGAGAGTAATGGAGTGCTGCGTCAGATGACCTGGCCTCCACAATCCCCTGACATCAACCCAATTGAGATGGTTTGTGAGGAGTTGGACCGCAGAGTGAAGGAAAAGCAGCCAACAAATGCTCAGCATATGTGGGAACTCTTTCAAGACGGTTGGAAAAGCATTCCTCATGAAGCTGGTTGAGATAATGTGTGCAAAGCCTTCATCAAGGCTACTTTGCAGAATCTCAAATATAAAATATTTTTTTATTTTGTTTAACACATTTTTTGGTTACTACTTAATTCCACATTGGGTTATTTCATAGTCTTTATCTTCACTATTACTCTACAACATCGAAAACAGTCAAATAAAAAATAAAAACTTTTCACTGGTACTGTAGTTTGTATGTGCAGGTCCACACACAAACTATCTGTCATTGACCGTCAACTTCAGTGGACCGTTCTTGACCTGGCTTGGTCGATACACGGTTTATCACTGCTAACCTATAACCTGTGACTATAGCAGTTGTTATATCTTTACAGTGACGCACTGAATGTTTGGCTGTTTCATGGAAACAGCTGTGAGCTGTTAGACCTTTTTTTAAATAATATGACCCCCCCCCCCCCTCTCCTCCCCCACCCCAAAATCCTTGGTGGAGTTCTGATTGCTGATCTCAGTGTGAGTGGAGGTCATTCCTGCGCTCGATGTTTAGAAATTAAATCAGCACAGAACCAGGACACAGAGCTTAGAATTCATAGTTCATTGGTCAAGCAGTTCCACGGTATACAGCATCATACTGGCCAATAGTTCATTAGCCAAGCAGCTGGACTTATTTAAGGGGAGGGAGGGAGGGAGGGAGGGAGGGAGGGAGGGAGGGAGGGAGGGCTGTCTGTCTGTCTGTCTGTCTGTCTGTCTGTCTGTCCTGTCCTGTCCTGTCTGTCTGTCGTGAATTGTGATCTCTATTCTCTCTATAGTAAAGTAGTATAGCGGTGAACTCTTTTAGGCTGTTTCCCTGGTCACTGTATCACTGTATGGAGAAGAGTGTGCCATTTTGGAAACAGAAATCTCCAGCACAACGAGGTTGTGTGCAGACAGTCAGTGAGTAACTTGTGATACTTCGAACCCGAAACGCTTCCTTAGTCACAGAACAACCCAACCTAAATCAAGTTAAGTAATGATGGAACGCCATGGGTTTAGTAATCTAGTTAATCTAGTTAAGGCATCAACATGCCTCAACACAGATGATTTCAGTTTACAGGGTCGCTCCCCTCACTCCTGTTATAGAGGAGAGAGAGTGGCTCCCCTTATCCCTCCTGTTATAGAGGAGAGAGAGTGGCTCCCCTCCCTTCTGTTATAGAGGAGAGAGAGTGGCTCCCCTCCCCCCTGTTATAGAGGAGAGAGAGAGTGGCTCCCCTCCCCCAGTTATAGAGGAGAGAGAGAGTGGATCCCCTCCCTCCTGTTATAGAGGAGAGAGAGTGGCTCCCCTCTCCCCTGTTATAGAGGAGAGAGAGAGTGGCTCCCCTCCATCCTGTTATAGAGGAGAGAGAGAGGCTCCCCTCCCTCCTGTTATAGAGGAGAGAGAGCGTGGCTCCCCTCGCTCCTGTTATAGAGGAGAGAGAGTGACTCCCCTCACTCTGTTATAGAGGAGAGAGAGAGTGGCTCCCCTCCCCCCTGTTATAGAGGAGAAAGAGTGGCTCCCCTCCCCTTGTTATAGAGGAGAGAGAGTCACTCCCCTCCCTCCTGTTATAGAGGAGAGAGAGTGGCTCCCCTCCCCCCTGTTATAGAGGAGAGAGAGTGGCTCCCCTCCCTCCTGTTATAGAGAAGAGAGAGTGGCTCCCCTCCCCCCTGTTATAGAGGAGAGAGAGTGGCTCCCCTCCCTCCTGTTATAGAGAAGAGAGAGTGGCTCCCCTCCCCCCTGTTATAGAGGAGAGAGAGTGGCTCCCCTCCCTCCTGTTATAGAGAAGAGAGAGTGGCTCCCCTCCCCCCTGTTATAGAGGAGAGAGAGTGGCTCCCCTCCCTCCTGTTATAGAGGAGAGAGAGTGGCTCTGCTTATCCCTAGTATAGAGGAGAGAGAGTGGCTCCCCTTATCCCTGTTAGAGAGGAGAGAGAGTGGCTCCCCTCCCCCCTGTTATAGAGAAGAGAGAGTGGCTCCCCTCGCTTCTGTTATAGAGGAGAGAGAGTTGCTCCCCTCGCTCCTGTTATAGAGGCGAGAGAGTGGCTCCCCTCCCTCCTGTTATAGAGGAGAGAGAGTGGCTCCCCTCCCCCCTGTTATAGAGGAGAGAGAGTGGCTCCCCTCCCCCCTGTTATAGAGGATAGAGAGAGTGGCTCCCCTCCTCCTGTTATAGAGGAGAGAGAGTGGCTCCCCTCCCTCCTGTTATAGAGGAGAGAGACTCGCTCCCCTCCCTCCTGTTATAGAGGAGAGAGAGAGTAGCTCCCCTCCCCCCTGATATAGAGGAGAGAGAGAGTGGCTCCCCTCCCCCCTGTTATAGAGGAGAGAGAGTGGCTCCCCTCCCTCCTGTTATAGAGGAGAGAGACTCGCTCCCCTCCCTCCTGTTATAGAGGAGAGAGAGAGTAGCTCCCCTCCCCCCTGATATAGAGGAGAGAGAGAGTGGCTCCCCTCCCCCCTGTTATAGAGGATAGAGAGAGTGGCTCCCCTCCCCCTGTTATAGAGGAGAGAGAGAGTGGCTCCCCTCCCCCCTGTTATAGAGGAGAGAGAGTGGCTCCCCTCCCCCCTGTTATAGAGGAGAGAGAGAGTGGCTCCCCTCCCCCTTGTTATAGAGGAGAGAGAGTGGCTCCCTTCGCTCCTGTTATAGAGGAGAGAGAGTGGCTCCCCTCCCTCATGTTATAGAGGAGAGAGAGTGGTTCCCCTCCCCCCTGTTATAGAGGAGAGAGAGTGGCTCCCCTCCCCCTGTTATAGAGGAGAGAGAGTGGCTCCCCTCCCCCCTGTTATAGAGGAGAGAGAGTGGCTCCCCTCGCTCCTGTTATAGAGGAGAGAGAGTGGCTCCCCTCCCCCCTGTTATAGAGGAGAGAGAGTGGCTCCCCTCCTCCTGTTATAGAGGAGAGAGAGTGGCTCCCCTCCCTCCTGTTATAGAGAAGAGAGAGTGGCTCCCCTTATCCCTCCTATTATAGAGGAGAGAGAGTGGCTCGCCTCCCTCCTGTTATAGAGGAGAGAGAGTGGCTCCCCTTATCCCTCCTGTTATAGAGGAGAGAGAGTGGCTCGCCTTCCTCCTGTTATAGAGGAGAGAGAGTGGCTCCCCTTATCCCTCCTGTTATAGAGGAGAGAGAGTGGCTCGCCTCATTCCTGTTATAGAGGAGAGAGAGTGGCTCCCCTTATCCCTCCTGTTATAGAGGAGAGAGAGTGGCTCGCCTCCCTCCTATTATAGAGGAGAGAGAGTGGCTCCCCTTATCCCTCCTGTTATAGAGGAGAGAGAGTGGCTCCCCTCCCCCCTGTTATAGAGAAGAGAGAGTGGCTCCCTTCGCTTCTGTTATAGAGGAGAGAGAGTTGCTCGCCTCCCTCCTGTTATAGAGGAGAGAGAGTGGCTCCCCTTATCCCTCCTGTTATAGAGGAGAGAGAGTGGCTCCCCTCCCCCTGTTATAGAGGAGAGAGAGTGGCTCCCCTCCCCCCTGTTATAGAGGAGAGAGAGTGGCTCCCCTCCCCCCTGTTATAGAGGAGAGAGAGTGGCTCCCCTTATCCCTCCTGTTATAGAGGAGAGAGTGTGTCTCCCCTCCCCCTGTTATAGAGGAGAGAGAGTGGCTCCCCTTATCCCTCCTGTTATAGAGGAGAGAGAGTGGCTCCCCTCCCTCCCTTTATAGAGGAGAGAGAGTGGCTCCCCTCCCCCTGTTATAGAGGAGAGAGTGTGTCTCCCCTCCCTCCTGTTATAGAGGAGAGAGAGTGGCTCCCCTCCCTCCCTTTATAGAGGAGAGAGAGTGGCTCCCCTCCCCCTGTTATAGAGGAGAGAGTGTGTCTCCCCTCCCCCTGTTATAGAGGAGAGAGAGTGGCTCCCCTCCCCCTGTTATAGAGGAGAGAGAGAGTGGCTCCCCTCCCCCCTGTTATAGAGAGAGGGTCATCTGTTCCATTCATGTAGAAGAAGAAGACATTCCGATACTAATTAATCTCTCCCCAGAGCATAAAGCATGTCTGCTTTGAATAAATGTTTTTATTTAGCGTTTTGTTTAACAACGATACTCATATGATGTCATGTTGTCTTTAAGCTACCACTGTCTTGCATCGTCGTTATGGTACGTTGATTAAATTAAGACGTGTTGCGACGCCACATTTCCTTGATTTTCTATCTCTTGTCAGTACATCTTATCCCATGGGTGTCTTATCTTATGTGATTCTTATCTTATGTGTATATTGTGATTATCTTATCTTATCTCCTGATAATCTTATCTTATGTGTATCTTATCAGTATCTTGTCTTATGAGTATTGTATCTTTTCAGTATCTTATCTTATCACTATCATATGAGTATTTTATCTCATGAGTATCTATTCTTATGAGTTTCTTACCTCTTCTTCCCTCTTACACAGTCCCTGTTGTGAATCTAGAGTTTTGGCATCCTGTCCTGTGTCTTTATGGACCTATAATGCTGGCATCCTGTCCTGTGTCTTTATGGACCTAGAAGACTGGCATCCTGTCCTGTGTCTTTATGGACCTAGAATGCTGGCATCCTGTCCTGTGTCTTTATGGACCTAGAGTGCTGGCATCCTGTCCTGTGTCTTTATGGACCTAGAGTGTTGGCATCCTGTCCTGTGTCTTTATGGACCTAGAGTGCTGGCATCCTGTCCTGTGTCTTTATGGACCTAGAGTGCTGGCATCCTGTCCTGTGTCTTTATGGACCTAGAGTGCTGGCATCCTGTCCTGTGTCTTTATGGACCTAGAGTGCTGGCATCCTGTCCTGTGTCTTTATGGACCTAGAATGCTGGCATCCTGTCCTGTGTCTTTATGGACCTAGAGTGCTGGCATCCTGTCCTGTGTCTTTATGGACCTAGAGTGCTGGCATCCTGTCCTGTGTCTTTATGGACCTAGAGTGCTGGCATCCTGTCCTGTGTCTTTATGGACCTAGAGTGCTGGCATCCTGTCCTGTGCCTGTTTTGTTGTTTAAATAGATTTAGTTAAAGAGGAGAGATGTTTACGATGGGGACTTTGTTCATTGGCTAACAATGTTTTACTTTATTTTATTTCACCTTTATTTAACCAGTTGAGGCCAGTTGAGAACAAGTTCTCATTTACAACTGTGACCTGGCCAAGATAAAGCAAAGCAGTGTGACCAAAAACAACAACACAGAGTTACACATAAACAAATGTACAGTCAATAACACAATATAAAAATCTATATACAGTGTGTGCAAATGTAGAAGAGTAGGGAGGCGGAATAATTACAATTTAGCATTAACTCTGGAGTGATAGATGTGCAGATGATGATGTGCAAGTAGAGATACTGGGGTGCAACAGAGCCAGAAGATAAATAACAATATGGGGAAGATGTAGTTGGGGTGCTATTTATAGATTGTCTGTGTATGGGTACAGTGATCGGTAAGTTGCGCTGAAAGCTGATGCTTAAAGTTATAGAGGGAGATATAAGTGGTGGGTAGTATATGGGGCTTTGGTGACAAAACGGAAGGCACTGTGATAGACTGCATTCAGTTTGCTGAGTAGAGTGTTGGGGGCTATTTTGTAAATGACATCACCGAAGTCGAGGATCGGCAGGATGGTCAGTTTTACGAGGGCATGTTTGGCAGCATGAGTGAAGGAGGCTTTGTTGCAAAATAGGAAGCCAATTCTAGATTTAATTTTGGACTGGAGATGTTTAATGTGAGTCTGGAAGGAGAGTTTAAAGTCTAACAAGACACCTAGGTATTTGTAGTTGTCCACGTATTCTAAGTCAGAATGTGCTGCATCCCAAACATATAGAAAACTTTCGATTAAAAAACACAAGAAAACTTTAGTAACATTCAGAGAATGTTCAGAGAATGTTCAGAGAATGTTATTTAAAAACATAAACGTTCCGTTCTCAGCATCAACAGAACTCTATCCATCATCTATCTCGTTAAGTGTGTTCAGGTGTGTTGGCCGCTTCCACTAATTGGCCACACCTGATCTTAAGCAGTGATTGTTTCCTTTGAAATTAGGTCTGTTTGAATCACTGGTGGAAAAAGTACCCAGCTATCCTACTTGAGTAAAAGTATAGATACCTTAATGGAAAGTTACTCAAGTAAGAGTGGAAGTCACCCAGTAAAAAAACAACTTGAGTAAAAGTCTACAATTATTTATGAATCAATAGTAAATGTAATTGCTAAAATGTACCTAAGTAGCGTAAGTAAAATTACAATTATAAATCCTTTCAAATTCCAGACGGCCACATTTTGAAGTTGTTTTTTTTTGTTGCCAGGGGAACACTTCAACTCTCAGACATCATTTAGAAACAAAGCATGTGTTTATGAGTCTGCCAGGTCAGCTGCAGTAGAGATGACCAGGAATGCTATCTTGATAAGTCTGTGAATTGAACCCTTTTCCTGTCCTGCTAAGCACTCAAAATGTAACAAGTGCTTTTGAGTGTCAGGGAAAATGGAGTAAAAAAGTACATTATTTTCTTTAGGAATGTGGTGTAGTAAAAGTTGTCAAAAATGTCAATAGTAAAGTACAGATACCCACAAAAACTAATTAGGTAGTACTTTAACCTTTCTGATCTCCCCATCCCGGATCCGGGATCGTGAATACAGACTCAAGCTCATTACCATAACGCAGCGTTAACTATTCATGAAAATCGCAAATGAAATGAAATAAATATGCTAGCTCTCAAGCTTAGCCTTTTGTTAACAACACTGTCATCTCAGATTTTCAAAATATGCTTCTCAACCATTGCAAAACAAGCATTTGTGTAACAGTATTGATGGCTAACGTAGCATTTAGCATTAGCATTCAGCTGGCAACATTTACACAAAAAAACAGAAAAGCATTCAAAAAAATCATTTACCTTTGAAGAACTTCAGATGTTTTCAATGAGGAGACTCTCAGATAGCAAATGTTCAGTTTTTCCTGAAAGATTATTTGTTTAGGACAAATCGCTCCGTTTTCTGCGTCACGTTTAGCTATGAAAAAACCCCTGTATCCAGGATTGTGTAAATCTATCAGCAAGCTCATTAGCATAACACAACGTTAACTATTTATGAAAATCGCAAATGAAATGAAATAAATATGCCATCTCTCAAGCTTAGCCTTTTGTAAACAACACTGTCATCTCAGATTTTCAAAATATGCTTCTCAACCATAGGAAAACAATCATTTGTGTAAAAGTAGCTAGCTAGAGTTAGCATTTCGCGTTAGCATTTAGCGTTAGCATTAGCGTTAGCATCCAGCACGCAACATTAACAAAAACATAAAAGCCTTCAAATAAAATCATTTACCTTTGAAGAACTTCTGATGTTTTCAATGAGGATACTCTCAGTTAGATAGCAGATGCTCAGTTTTTCCAAAAAGATTCCTTGTGTATTAGAAATAGCTCCGTTTTATACATCACATTTGGCTACCAAAAAAAATCCATAAATTCAGTCCTCAAAACGCAAACTTTTTTCCAAATTAACTCCATAATATCGACTGAAAACATGGCAAACGTTGTTTAGAATCAATCATCAAGGTGTTTTTCACATATCTCTTCATTGATACATCGTTCTTGGACACATGCTTTCTCCCCTGAATCAAATGGTAAAGTAGAAGCAGCTGGCAATTGCGCACCGAATTCGACGCAGGACACCAGGCGGACACTTGGAAAATGTAGTCTCTTATGGTCAATCTTCCAATGATATGCCTACAAATACGTCACAATGCTGCTAAGACCTTGGGCGAACGACAGAAAGTGTAGGCTCATTCGTTGCGCAATCACAGCCATATAAGGAGAGAATGGAAAACAGAGCTTCAGAAATTCTGCTAATTCCTGGGTGATGCATCATCTTGGTTTCGCCTGTAGAATGAGTTCTGGGGCACTTACAGACAAAATCTTTGCAGATTCTGAAACTTCAGAGTGTTTTCTTTCCAAAACTGTCAAGAATATGCATAGTCGAGCATCTTTTCGTGACAAAATATCGCGCTTAAAACGGGAACGTTTTTTATCCAAAAATGAAATAGCGCCCCTAGAGCTCTAAGGAAATTCATTTCCATGTGTCCTATCTGTGCTTGGAGTTCAACTAATTTAACCCAAAATAAGTTACGTTTTAAGGAGGTTATTACAAAACTCAAAATAACCTGGAACATCTGTTCTCAGAGCGTTAATAAAAACCTCCCTGGAACCATATTAAAACGTTTTCAGAACCTCCCTGGAACCATAGCAAAACGTTTTCAGAACCTCCCTGGAACCATAGTAAAACATTCTCAGAACCTCCCTGGAACCATATTAAAACGTTTTCAGAACCTCCCTGGAACCATAGTAAAAACATTCTCAGAACCTCCCTGGAACCAGAGTAAAACATTCTCAGAACCTCCCTGGAACCAGAGTAAAATGTTGTCTGAACTTCCCTGGAACCAGAGTAAAACATTCTCAGAACCTCCCTGGAACCAGAGTAAAATGTTCTCACAACCTCCCAGGAACCAGAGTAAAACGTTCTCAGAACCTCCCTGGAACCAGAGTAAAATGTTCTCAGAACCTCCCTGGAACCAGAGTAAAACATTCTCACAACCTCCCAGGAACCAGAGTAAAATGTTCTCAGAACTTCCCTGGAACCAGAGTAAAACATTCTCAGAACCTCCCTGGAACCAGAGTAAAACGTTCTCAGAACCTCCCTGGAACCAGAGTGAAACATTCTCAGAACCTCCCTGGAACCATAGTAAAACATTCTCAGAACCTCCCTGGAACCAGAGTAAAACATTCTCAGAACCTCCCTGGAACCAGAGTAAAACGTTCTCAGAACCTCCCTGGAACCAGAGTAAAACATTCTCAGAACCTCCCTGGAACCAGAGTAAAACATTCTCAGAACCTCCCTGGAACCAGAGTAAAACATTCTCAGAACCTCCCTGGAACCAGAGTAAAACATTCTCAGAACCTCCCTGGAACCAGAATAAAACATTCTCAGAACCTCCCTGGAACCAGAGTAAAACATTCTCAGAACCTCCCTGGAACCAGAATAAAACATTCTCAGAACCTCCCTGGAACCAGAGTAAAACGTTCTCAGAACCTCCCTGGAACCAGAATAAAACATTCTCAGAACCTCCCTGGAACCAGAGTAAAACATTCTCAGAACCTCCCTGGAACCAGAGTAAAACATTCTCAGAACCTCCCTGGAACCAGAGTAAAACATTCTCAGAACCTCCCTGGAACCAGAGTAAAACATTCTCAGAACCTCCCTGGAACCAGAGTAAAACGTTCTCAGAACCTCCCAGGAACCAGAGTAAAACATTCTCAGAACCCCTCCCTGGAACCAGAGTAAAACGTTCTCAGAACCTCCCTGGAACCAGAGTAAAACGTTCTCAGAACCTCCCTGGAACCAGAGTAAAATGTTCTCAGAACCTCCCTGGAACCAGAGTAAAATGTTCTCAGAACCTTCCTGGAACCAGAGTAAAACGTTCTCAGAACCTCCCTGGAACCAGAGTAAAACGTTCTCAGAACCTCCCTGGAACCAGAATAAAACATTCTCAGAACCTCCCTGGAACCAGAGTAAAACATTCTCAGAACCTCCCTGGAACCAGAGTAAAACATTCTCAGAACCTCCCTGGAACCAGAGTAAAACGTTCTCAGAACCTCCCAGGAACCAGAGTAAAACATTCTCAGAACCTCCCTGGAACCAGAGTAAAACATTCTCAGAACCTCACTGGAACCAGAGTAAAACGTTCTCAGAACGGGGGGGGGGGGGGGGGGGGGGTCTCTCTGCCAGAGGACCTGAGGGATCTACTGGGTACATGACTTAAAGCATGACGAACATGTATTGGGGTGCACAATCATGGATCTAAAAACCAATAGAATCTTCTTCTAATTCATTCTCAAACTAACAGGCAGCTGGTACAGAGACCTTAAAACTGATGTAATGTGTTCTCTCTGTCTGGTCTTGGTCAGTACCCTGCAGCATTCTGTATGTATTACAGTACAGAGACCATTAAACTGGTGTAATGTGTTCTCTCTGTCTGGTCTTGGTCAGTACCCTGCAGCATTCTGTATGTTTTACAGTACAGAGACCATTAAACTGGTGTAATGTGTTCTCTCCGTCTGGTCTTGGTCAGTACCCTGCAGCATTCTGTATGTTTTACAGTACAGAGACCATTAAACTGGTGTAATGTGTTCTCTCTGTCTGGTCTTGGTCAGTACCCTGCAGCATTCTGTATGTTTTGTAGTTGACCAATGTCTTTCTTGGGTAGACCAGACAGAAGAGCATCACAGTAGTCAAGCCTGCTTGTAATATAAGCATGGATGAGTCTCTCTGTATCAGCCGGAGAGAGAAACGGCCGCAGCTTGGCAATGTTCCTCAGGTGTTTAAAAAGCATTTCTAATGTGTGATTCAAAAAATTGTGTTTCAGATTAGTTTCTTTTATCTGGTGTTTTATCTTTATTGTCAGTGAATTAAAATGTGCGTCCAGATTCTCTCTCTGTGCTTATAGCTAGCCTATAATGTATGTGTGTGTGTGTGTGCGCTTCCCATCCCATCCCCTAGAACACAGACATGGTCAGTTCACAGATAATGTGGTTGGTGTGACTCTGATCACTTAAATGATCTTTCCAGTCCTACATTTACCCTGCAGGTGCCGCCTACACCTCGAAGCAGAGCCTCAGGACAAGTAAAAGACTTGGTGTGTTTTCGTCGCTTCCTGTCCTCACTTCTCAGAAATACACGAGTCACGTTGACAAACCTCTAACACATTTAAACCTAAACCATGTGATAGTTTCTCCTGACTTTTATCTTCCTCGGATCTCATGAACGGATGTATCCAGAAGAAAAAAAGGCTGAAAAGATTTACAAGAACAAGAGACGACTGTCTGTGAAGAAATATCTGTCTGTGAAGAAATGTCTGTCTGTGAAGAAATGTCTGTCTGTGAAGAAATGTCTGTCTGTGAAGAAATGTCTGTCTGTGAAGAAATGTCTGTCTGTGAAGAAATGTCTGTCTGTGAAGAAATGTCTGTCTGTGAAGAAATGTCTGTCTGTGAAGAAATGTCTGTATGTGAAGAAAAGTCTGTCTGTGAAGAAATGTCTGTCTGTGAAGAAATGTCTGTCTGTGAGAAATGTCTGTCTGTGAAGAAATGTCTGTCTGTGAGAAATGTCTGTCTGTGAGAAATGTCTGTCTGTGAAGAAATGTCTGTCTGTGAGAAATGTCTGTCTGTGAGAAATGTCTGTCTGTGAGAAATGTCTGTCTGTGAAGAATTGTCTGTCTGTGAAGAAATGTCTGTCTGTGAAGAAATGTCTGTCTGTGAAGAAATGTCTGTCTGTGAAGAAATGTCTGTCTGTGAAGAAATGTCTGTCTGTGAAAAAATGTCTGTCTGTGAAGAAATGTCTGTCTGTGAAGAAATGTCTGTCTGTGAAGAAATGTCTGTCTGTGAAGAAATGTCTGTCTGTGAAGAAATGTCTGTCTGTGCTTTAAAGAATCTTCTCAGCTCGTCGTCCCAGGAAATGTATAGAAACGTTCCATGGAATTCCATGGTTCTGAGTCGCTGTTGACCTCCACTGGAGGGATGTTGCTTTCCAAAAGGTCATAGAGTTTGTCCGTGTTTAATCAGTTGCAATTCAGAATTGTCCGAAATCCATATTGACGTCATTGAAGATGTGTCAGACAATCAAACAGCGTGTGAAACATCTGTCTCTCTATTCACCCGTCCGTTTGTCTCTCAAACAATCTGTCAAGATGTCTTTGTGTGTGTGTGTGTGTGTGGGGGGGGGGGGGGGTTATCAGAGAAGTAGACCAAGGCGCCATACCCTTTAAGATTTTGTCTACGGCACCTTGTTGAGAAGAGCGGTCAAGGAAGCTGATTGGTGTCAAAAGTCAAAAATGGTTTACTCATTGTCTCATGCTTAGAATGTGCTCCACCATTGTTATAATTTGTGATTATCTGATGACAGCGCCCAACATCAAAAATACTTTTCAAAACCAGCACAGGTGTCACAAAATCACAAATAGCGATTAAATAAATCACTTACCTTTGAAGATCGTCCTCTGTTTGCAAATCCAATGGGTCCCAGCTACACAACAAATGGTTGTTTTGTTCGATAAAGTCCTCCTTTATATCCCAAAAATGTCAGTTTAGTTGTCGTGCTTGATTCAGTAATCCACTCGTTCAACTTGCAGACAAACAAATCCAAAAAGTTACTAAGTAAAGTGCATCCAAACAAGTCAAACGGTGTTTCTAATTAATCCTCAGGTACTCTAAAAACGAAATAAACGATCATATTTAAGACGGAGAATATTATGTTCAATAGGGAAGATAAATAACGAAGAGCGCGCCCTCATTCACTCGCGCAACAAGACTACATTTCAAATGAGGGACACCTTGGAAAAACTACAACTATTTGTTCATTTTTCAAAAAACAAACCTGAAACTCTTTCTAAAGACTGTTGACATCTAGTGGAAGCCATAGGAACTGCAACCTGGGAGGAATTATTTTGAATATCCCATAGGTTTGCATTGAAATGGCCTGTGACCTCAAAAAATTAAATTATTGATGGATTATCCTCTGGTTTTTGCCTGCCATATCAGTTATATTATACTCACAGACATCATTTTAACAGTTTTAGAAACCTCAGAGAGTTGTCTATCCACTGCTACCAATTATATGCATATTCTAGCTTCTGGGCCTGAGTAACAGGTAGTTTACTTTGGGCACATCAGTCATCTGGAATTCAGGAAACTGCCCCCTAGCACAGAGAAGTTAAAAATCATATCAAAAGGTTTAATGAAAGCACACTATTCCAGACCAGTCTTCATTTTTTAAAGTTTCAATGGTGTTTCTAGCTTAAACAGTTTAAGAGGAGTAGTTATTGATACTTTTGATACATAATGGTGAGTTCTAGAATCATCATCAGTAATAAACCTAAGAGAGAGAGGGAGGGAGGGAGGGAGGGGGGAGAGAGAGAGAGAGAGAGAGAGAGAGACAGAGACACAGAGACAGAGACACAGAGACACAGAGACACAGAGAGAGAGAGAGAGAGAGAGAGAGAGAGAGAGAGAGAGAGAGAGAGAGAGAGAGAGAGACAGAGAGAGAGAGAGAGATAGAGAGAGAGAGAGAGAGAGAGAGAGAGAGAGATAGAGAGAGAACATACAGTAGATGCAAAGATTAGTTCTCTAAATAGAGAGACAGACATTACAGAGACTAGACAGGAACAAAGAGAGGCTTAGCAGTTGGCCACCCACTCGCTCCCGTGTACCATTCTAATATTATTGGTCACATACACATGGTTAGCAGATGTTATTGGTCACATACACAGGGTTAGCAGATGTTATTGGTCACATACACATGGTTAGCAGATGTTATTGGTCACATGGTTAGCAGATGTTATTGGTCACATGGTTAGCAGATGTTATTGTGAGTGGAGTGAAATACTTGTGCTTTTAGTTCTGGCTCAGACAGTGCAGTAATATATAACAAGTAATATCTAACAATTACACAACAACTACCTAATACACACAAATCTAAAGGGAGGAATACTATATACATATAAGTATATGGATGAGCGATGGCCGAGCAGCATAGGCAAGACGCAGTAGATGGTATAAAATACAGTATATACATATGAGATGATTAATGTAAGATATGTAGACATTATTAAAGTGGCTAGTGACCCATTTTTTAAAGTGGCCAGTGATCGGGTCTCAATGTACACAGCAGCCTCTCTGAGTTAGTGGTGGCTGTTTAACAGTCTGATGGCCTTGAGATAGAAGCTGTTTTTCAGTCTCTCGGTCCCAGCTTTGATGCACCTGTACTGACCTCGCCTTCTGGATGATAGCATCACTGTTGACCGTATTGTTTAGGATTAAATTAACCCAAAGCAATGTTTATCGAATCTCAGACTTCTCCTTAACCGTCAATACATTCAATCTTCCCATGTTCACGGGCCAGAAACTGTTTTCCTAAGGCTAAAGTAAAACTCATTCTGCAAACGAACCAATGGTTAACAAACCATTTATAACAAGTTGGGACCATTAAAACGCTGGATATTCTTGTAGAGACTGTGATCCCTTCTCTCGGCCCATACAGGATCAGTGTGAGCTGGCAGGAGTTAACAAGGCAGAGGGAAGACAGGGAAACAAAAGCACCCTGAAATGCCACGCAGGCACACAGAGAGAGATATAAACATAGACACAGTCTGCACAGGGTATAAATAGCTCCCGCTCTCTTTTCTCCTTCTCTTTATTTCTTTCTTTCTTCCTCTCTGTCTCCCTCTATCTTATTTGGCATCTCTCTCCCTTTTGTTCTCTGTCTCTCTCTCTCCTCCCTCTCTACCTCTCCCCCTCTTGTTCTCTGTCTCTCTTTCTCCTCCCTCTCTCTATCTCTTGTTCTCTCTCTCCTCCCTCTCTCTCTCTCTCTTGTTCTGTCTCTCTCTCTTGTATTTGGAGGGTTGTGGAATGGGAGATTAGTTTGTGAATCTTTTCCCACGTTTGTTTGTTTCTCTCTCTCTCTCACTCTCTCTCTCTCTCTCTCTCTCTCTCTCTCTCTCTCTCTCTCTCTCTCTCTCTCTCGACTTCCATGAGGAGATGTGTTAGTAAAATCAGGTGTAAGACAATCAGGGAAGTCAGTGGAGTGGTATTGATTGGTTCTGCAGGAGCAGAGGAGGAAGATTGGTCTGGTCTGATTGGTTCTGCAGCAACAGAGGAGGAAGACTGGTCTGATCTGATTGGTTCCGCAGCAGCAGAGGAGGAAGACTGGTCTGGTCTGATTGGTCTGAAACCCTATTTAGATAGATCAATGGGTGAGAGAAAAAGAGAGAGAGAGAGTGAAAGTAGGGGTTAAGTTCTTTCTATCTAAGTTAAACATCACTTTCACTTTCTCTCTCTCACCCATCTTTCTCGTCTTTTTCTCTCTCACTCACCCATCTTTCTCTCTCTCTTTCTCACCCATCTTTCTCTCTCTCTGTCTCTCTCTCTCTCTCTCTCACTCACCCATCTTTCTCTCTCTCTTTCTCATCTTTCTCTCTCTCTCTCTCACCCATCTTTTTCTATCTCACTCACCCATCTTTCTCTCTCTCTTTCTCTCTCACTCACCCATCTTTCTCTCTCTCACTCACCCATCGTTCTCTCTCGCTCTGTCTCTCTCTCTCTCACTCACCCATCTTTCTTTCTCTCTTTGTCTCTCACCCAGCTTTCTCTCTCTCTCTCTCTCTCTCTCTCTCTCTCTCACCCATCTTTCTCACCCATCTTTTTCTCTCTTTCTCACCCATCTTTCTCTCTCTCACTCACCCATATTTCTCTCTCTCTCTGTCTCTCTGTCTCTCTCTCTCACTCACCCATCTTTCTTTCTCTCTTTCTCTCTCACTCAGCTTTCTCTCTCTCTCTCTCTCTCTCTCTCTCTCTCTCTCTCTCACCCATCTTTCTCTCTCTCTTTCTCATCCATCTTTCTATCTCTCTCTCTCTTACCTATCTTCCTATCTGGGGGCTTCCGAGTGGCCCAGGGGTCTCAGTGCAAGGGTGTCACTACAGACCCTGGTTCAATTCCAGGCTGTATCACAACCGGCCATGATTGGGAGTCCCATAGGGTGTCGCAGAATTGGCCCAGTGTCGTCCTGGTTAGGGTTGTCCGGGGTAGGTCGTCCTGGTTAGGGTTTGTCCGGGCTAGTCCGTCCTGGTTAGGGTAGACCGTGATTGTAGATAAGAATTTGTTCTTAACTGACTTGCCTAGTTAAACAAAGGTAAAATATATATGTAAATACATCTAACTTAAACCCTGCTTTCACTCTGTCTTTCTCTCTCACACATACATGCAAGCACGCACACAGAGGCAGGGAACAGTGGTTCTGATCATAAAGTGAGCATTGATATGGAAACATTGCTCTGTTTCTCTGATGGTTCAGGGCTCTGATTCTCTCATGGTTCAGGGTTCTGATTCTCTCATGGTTCAGGGCTTTGTTTCTCTCATGGTTCAGGGTTCTGATTCTCTCATGGTTCAGGGCTCTGATTCTCTCATGGTTCAGGGCTCTGATTCTCTCATGGTTCAGGGCTCTGTTTCTCTCATGGTTCAGGGCTTTGATTCTCTCATGGTTCAGGGTTCTGTTTCTCTGATGGTTCAGGGCTCTTTCTCTCATGGTTCAGGGCTCTGATTCTCCACATAAGCTGTTTCTCACCTTATGTGGAGTATAGAGGGCAGAGAGGGAAATAAAATAGGTAGCACCTCACATACAAGTACCCAGGGCATAGATGCACACACACACACACACACACACACACACACACACACACACACACACACACACACACACACACACACACACACACACACACACACACACACACACAAACTGTAAAATAGAGGGTTATTTGAGGACATGAGAGGGACGAGCTAATCTGAAGATTGTACATGAATTGGTACTGGTAACTAGTAAATTGGTACTGGTAACTAGTACTGGTTACTAGTAAATTGGTAATGGTAACTGGTACTGGTAACTAGTAAATTGGTAATGGTAACTGGTACTGGTAACTAGTAAATGGGTAGTGGTAACTGGTACCTGGTAACTAGTACATTGGTACTGGTAACTTGTACTGGTAACTAGTAAATTGGTACTGGTAACTAGTACTGGTAACTAGTAAATTGGTAATGGTAACTGGTACTGGTAACTAGTAAATTGGTAATGGTAACTGGTACCTGGTAACTAGTACATTGGTACTGGTAACTTGTACTGGTAACTAGTAAATTGGTAATGGTAACTTGTACTGGTAACTAGTAAATGGGTAGTGGTAACTGGTACCTGGTAACTGTCCAGTGGACAACACAGAACATTACACTAGCACCTCTAGTGGAAAACACAGTACATTACACTGGCATCTCTAGTGGACAATACAGTACATTACACTAGCACCTCTAGTGGACAATACAGTAAATTACACTGGCACCTCTAGTGGACAAAAAAGTACATTACACTAGCACCTCTAGTGGACAATACAGTACATTACACTGGGATCTCTAGTGGACAATACAGTACATTACATTAGCACCTCTAAGTGGCCAATACAGTAAATTACACTGGCACCTCTAGTGGACAACACAGCACATTACACTAGCACCTCTAGTGGACAATACAGTACATTACACTTAACCTCTCTGTCTCCTCACTACTCTAACCTCTCTGTCTCCTCGCTACTCTAACCTATCTGTCTCCTCACTACTCTAACCTCTCTGTCTCCTCGCTACTCTAACCTCTCCGTCTCCTCGCTACTCTAACATGTCTGTCTCCTCACTACTCTAACCTCTCTGCCACCTCACTACTCTAACCTCTCTGTCTCCTCGCTACTCTAACCTCTCTGTCTCCTCACTACTCTAACCTCTCTGTCTCCTCGCTACTCTAACCTCTCCGTCTCCTCTCTACTCTAACCTCTCTGTCTCCTCACTACTCTAACCTCTCCGTCTCCTCGCTACTCTATCCTCTGTCTCCTCACTACTCTAACCTCTCTGTCTCCTCACTACTCTAACCTCTCTGTCTCCTCACTACTCTAACCTCTCTGTCGCCTCGCTACTCTAACCTCTCTGTCTCCTCACTACTTAAGAAGGCAGCAGTATGTTTATCTTACAACCATTCCAGATGTGTGTCCCAAAATGGCACCCTATTCCCTATGTAGTGCACTACTTTAGACCAGGGCCTTACAGGCTCTAGTGCACTATAAGGAATAGGGTGCCAAGTGGGATGCTGCACCAGGCCAGTCCAGATTATCTCCTTCCGTATGGACTACCTGCGGTGAGATACACCAGGGAGTAGCCAATCCAGGGTTAGCTCTCTGAGATGGCGAAGACCGGAAAGTCTGCCGAGCAGATGGTGTGGTGAGAGGCCAATGATACTCACACGCCAAGAGAGACTGGTGATGGAACAGAGAGATACCTAGAGAGACTAGTGATGGAAGAGAGAGATACCTAGGGATACTAGTGATGGAACAGAGAGATACCTAGAGAGACTAGTGATGGAACAGAGAGATACCTAGAGAGACTAGTGATGGACAGAGAGATACCTAGAGAGACTAGTGATGGAACAGAGAGATACCTAGGGATACTAGTGATGGAACAGAGAGATACCTAGAGAGACTAGTGATGGAACAGAGAGATACCTAGAGAGACTAGTGATGGAACAGAGAGATACCTAGGGAGACTGGTGATGGAACAGAGAGATACCTAGAGAGACTAGTGATGGAACAGAGAGATACCTACGGAGACTGGTGATGGAACAGAGAGATACCTAGAGAGACTAGTGATGGAACAGAGAGATACAAAGGGAGACTGGTGATGGAACAGAGAGATACCTAGAGAGACTAGTGATGGAAAAGAGACATACCTAGAGAGACTAGTGATGGAACAGAGAGATACCTATAGAGACTAGGGATGGAACAGAGAGATACCTAGGGAGACTAGTGATGGAACAGAGAGATACCTAGGGAGACTAGTGATGGAACAGAGAGATACCTAGAGAGACTAGTGATGGAACAGAGAGATACCTATAGAGACTAGTGATGGAACAGAGAGATACCTACGGAGACTGGTGATGGAACAGAGAGATACCTAGAGAGACTAGTGATGGAACAGAGAGATACAAAGGGAGACTGGTGATGGAACAGAGAGATACCTAGAGAGACTAGTGATGTAAAAGAGACATACCTAGAGAGACTAGTGATGGAACAGAGAGATACCTATAGAGACTAGGGATGGAACAGAGAGATACCTAGGGAGACTAGTGATGGAACAGAGAGATACCTAGGGAGACTAGTGATGGAACAGAGAGATACCTAGAGAGACTAGTGATGGAACAGAGAGATACCTATAGAGACTAGTGATGGAACAGAGAGATACCTAGAGAGACTAGTGATGGAACAGATAGATTGGTGATGGAACAGAGAGATACCTAGAGAGACTAGTGATGGAACAGAGGGATACCTAGAAAGACTAGTGATGGAACAGAAGGATACCTAGAGAGACTAGTGATGGAACAGAGAGATACCTAGAGAGACTGGTGATGGAACAGAGAGATACCTAGAGAGACTAGTGATGGAACAGAGAGATACCTAGAGAGACTAGTGATGGAACAGAGAGATACCTAGAGAGACTAGTGATGGAACAGAGAGATACCTAGAGAGACTAGTGATGGAACAGAGAGATACCTAGAGAGACTAGTGATGGAACAGAGTGCATATCATTGTCATACCTCCAAACAAATACTAGAGAGACAGAGAGAGAGAGAGAGAGAGAGAGAGAGAGAGAGAGAGAGAGAGAGAGAAAGAAAAAAGAGTGAGAGAAAGAGAGAATGAAAAGAGAATGAAAAGAGAGAGAGAGAGAGAGAGAGAGAGAGAGAGAGAGGAGAGATATGGAGAGAAGGAGAGAGAGATATGGTGAGGATAGAAGGAAAAGAGAGAGAGAGAGATACGGAGAAGGAGAGAGAGATGGAGAGAAGGAGACAGAGAGAGAGACAGAGACAGAGAGAGAGACAGAGAGAGAGAGAGACAGACAGAGAGATGGAGAGAAGGAGAGGGAGAGAGAGATGGAGAGAAGGAGAGAGGGAGAGAGAGATGGAGAGAAGGTGAGAGAGAGAGAGACTAAGAGGTCAGGAAAGGTAGAAGTAGAAAGGCCAGAGAGAGGGCAAGGAGAACGAGGGAGGAGAATGAGGGAGGAGAACGAGGGAGGAGAACGAGAGGGAGGAGAACGAGAAGGAGGAGAACGAGGGAGGAGACAAGGGAGGAGAACGAGAGGTAGGAGAACGAGGGAGGAGAATGAGGGAGGAGATTGAGGGAGGAGAACGAGGGAGGAGAACGAGGGAGGAGAACTAGAGGGAGGAGAACGAGGGAGGAGAACGAGAAGGAGGAGAACGAGAGGGAGGAGAACGAGGGAGGAGAACGAGAGAGGAGAACGAGAGGGAGCAGGAAGTGATCTGGTATTGGGTGGAATGAAAGACCAGAAAGGGGAGTCAGTCTGCTCTGATTAACTTTCAGGATGTTGCAGGGCTCTAATGCTTGTATTAATGTAATGTGTTGCCAAGCACTGTTATACAGGTCCTGTTGCCAGTCACTAACCAGAAAGCAGTCACACCACTGTGTAAGGTGCCTCTATGTGTGAGCATATAACAAGGTCTACCAAGAGGTCTGAGTCTTTATGGCACAGGGGGCACTTGGTTTGTAACTGCAGGGTTGCTGGTTCCAGCCCATATCCCAACCAAGAGCCCAGCTGACCCCTCAGTCACAAATCCCTGTTTGATTTATGGGATATATGGGGTTGTTGAGGAAATGGATAACATATATATATATCTATATATATATTGAAGCAAGATCTCAAGACATCAGTCCGGAAGGTAAAGCTTGGTTGCAAATGGGTCTTCCAAATGTACAATGACCCCAAGCATACTTCCAAAGTTGTGTCAAAATGGCCTAAGGACAACAAAGTCAAGTTATTGGAGTGGCCATCACAAAGCCCTGAACTCAATCCAATAGAACATTTGTTGGCAGAACTGAAAAAGCATATGCGAGCAAGGAGGCCTACAAACCTGACTCAGTTACACCAGCTCTGTCTGGAGGAATGGACCAACATTTGTTGACAAGACATTTGTGGAGTGGTTGAAAAACGAGTTTTAATGACTCCAACCTAAGTGTATGTAAACTTCCAACTTCCAAAGTATATACAGTGGGGCAAAAAAGTATTTAGTCAGCCACCAATTGTGCAAGTTCTCCCACTTAAAAAGATGAGAGAGGCCTGTAATTTTCATCATGGGTACACTTCAACTATGACAGACAAAATGAGAAGAAAAAAATCCAGAAAATCACATGTAGGATTTTTAATGAATTTATTTGCAAATTAACTGTATATATAGAGAGATGTTGGATAACGCAATCTCTTGGTGATCAATACATTGTTATTAAACTCTCTCTCTCCCTCTCTCTCTGTCTGTCTGTCTGTCTCTCTCTCTCTCTCTCTCTCTGTCCCTCTCTCTCTGTCTCTCTCTCTCTGTCTCTCTCCCTCTGTCTCTCTCTCTCTCTCTAGCTGGTCCTAAGGGTAAGGATGAGCAGAAGAGGTTGACAGTTCACTACACAGCCTCCTCCTCACACTACCAGGAGAATGTGTTCATCGAGGGCAGTCGCCCTCAGTACCTAGAGGACCTGCACACTGAGGCACGGGAGGGGTTAAAGATACTACAACAAGAAGGTAGTGACACTACACACTGCACACTACACACTACACACTGAGGCACGGGGTTACAGATGCTACAACAGGAAGGGCAGCATTACACACTACACACTACACACTGCACACGACACACTGAGGCACGGGAGTGGTTACAGATACTACAACAGCAGCGGCAGCATTACACACTCTAAACAGTAACAATATAAGATACAGTTCATTCAGAAAGTATTCATGCCCCTTGACTTTTTCCACATTTTGTTACGTTACAGCCTTGTTCTAAAATTGATGAAATAAAAATGTGTCCTTATCAATGTACACACAATACCCCCATAATGACATCACAATACCCCATAATGACATCACAATACCCCCATAATGACATCACAATACCCCCATAATGACATCACAATACCCCATAATGAAACCACAAAACCCCATAATGACATCACAATACCCCATAATGAAACCACAAAACCCCATAATGACATCACAATACCCCATAATGAAACCACAAAACCCCATAATGACATCACAATACCCCATAATGAAACCACAATACCCCATAATGACATCACAATACCCCATAATGACATCACAATACCCCATAATGACATCACAATACCCCCATAATGAAACCACAATACCCCATAATGAAACCACAAAACCCCATAATGACATCACAATACCCCATAATGAAACCACAAAACCCCATAATGACATCACAAAACCCCATAATGAAACCACAAAACCCCATAATGACATCACAATACCCCATAATGACATCACAATACCCCATAATGAAACCACAATACCCCATAATGAAACCACAAAACCCCATAATGACATCACAATACCCCATAATGAAACCACAATACCCCATAATGACATCACAATACCCCATAATGAAACCACAAAACCCCATAATGACATCACAAAACCCCATAATGAAACCACAAAACCCCATAATGACATCACAATACCCCATAATGACATCACAATACCCCATAATGAAACCACAATACCCCATAATGACATCACAATACCCCATAATGACATCACAATACCCCATAATGAAACCACAATACCCCATAATGAAACCACAATACCCCATAATGACATCACAATACCCCATAATGAAACCACAATACCCCATAATGACATCACAATACCCCATAATGAAACCACAAAACCCCATAATGACATCACAATACCCCCATAATGACATCACAATACCCCATAATGAAACCACAAAACCCCATAATGACATCACAATACCCCATAATGAAACCACAATACCCCATAATGACATCACAATACCCCATAATGACATCACAATACCCCATAAGGACATCACAATACCCCATAATGAAACCACAAAACCCCATAATGACATCACAATACCCCCATAATGACATCACAATACCCCATAATGACACCACAAAACCCCATAATGACATCACAATACCCCATAATGACATCACAATACCCCATAATGACATCACAATACCCCATAATGAAACCACAAAACCCCATAATGACATCACAATACCCCATAATGAAACCACAAAACCCCATAATGACATCACAATACCCCATAATGAAACCACAATACCCCATAATGACATCACAATACCCCATAATGAAACCACAAAACCCCATAATGACATCACAATACCCCATAATGACATCACAATACCCCATAATGAAACCACAAAACCCCATAATGACATCACAATACCCCATAATGAAACCACAAAACCCCATAATGACATCACAATACCCCATAATGAAACCACAAAACCCCATAATGACATCACAATACCCCATAATGACATCACAATACCCCATAATGAAACCACAAAACCCCATAATGACATCACAATACCCCATAATGAAACCACAGAACCCCATAATGATATCACAATACCCCATAATGAAACCACAAAACCCCATAATGAGAAACTGTAAGAAAATATTATTAAATATTAAAGAGTTTAAAAAAAAAACTCATATCATATTTACATAAGTATTCAGACCCTTTTCTTAGTACTTTGTTGAAGCACCTTCGGCAGCGATTAAAGCCTTAATTCTTCTTGGGTATGACTGTACAAGCTTGGCACACCTGTTTTGGGGGAGTTTCTCCCATTCTTCTTTGCAGATCCTCTCAAGCTCTGTCAGAATGATGGAGGCCACTGTGTTCTTGGGGACCTTCAATGCTGCAGAATGTTTTGGTGCCCTTCCCCAGATCTGTGCCTCAACACAATCCTGTCTCTGAGCTCTACGGACAATTCTTTCGACCTATTGGCTTGTTCTTTGCTCTGACATGCGCTGTCAACTGTGGGACCTTATATAGATAGGAGTGTGCCTTACCAAATCATGTCCGATCAATTTAATTTACCACAGGTGGACCCCAATCAAGTTCTAGAAACATCTCAAGGATAATCAATGGAAACAGGATGCACCAGAGCTCAAGTCTCATAGCAAAGGGTCTGAATACTTATGTAAATGTGGTATTTCTGGGTTTTTTGCTTGTCATTATGGGTGTCCCGCCTGCTCCGGCGTCCCCGTCTCGTCTCCTTCATTATGCACACCTGTCACCATCATTACATCATCACTGGTCATCCCCAAAGCCAACACCTCCTTTGGCTGCCTTTCCTTCCAGTTCTCTGCTGCCAGTGACTGGAAAGAATTGCAAAAATCACTGAAGCTGGAGACTTTTATTTCCCTCACTTACTTTAAACATCAGCTATCTGAGCAGCTAACCGATCACTGCAGCTGTACATAGTCTATCGGTAAATAGCCCACCCAATCTACCTACCTCATCCCCATATGGTTTTTATTTACTGTTCTGCTCTTTTGCACACCAGTATCACTACTTATACATCATCATCTGCTCACCTTTCACTCCAGTGTTAATCTGCTAAATTGTAATTACTTTGCTACTATGGCCTATCGAACTGCTTTGCTTTATCTTGGCCAGGTCACAGTTGTAAATGAGAACTGGTTCTCAACTGGCCTACCTTGTTAAATAAAGGTGAAATAAAAAAATAAATCAAATAAAAATAAAACACACAGCTATTTTGGACTCACCTGGACTCTCATTACCTTGTTGATTACCCCGCCCTCTATATCTGTGTGCTCCTCAGTTTGTTCCCTGTGTCAGAATTATTGTCGTTTTGTTCCCCCTGTTCAGATGATGTTCTTGTTTTGATGTCCGTTTTCCCAGGTAAATGTTCACTCCCCTGTATTTGCTTCTCATCTCTAGCGTTGCTCCTTACACTGGGGTATCGTGTGTAGATATATTTTTTTATTGTTTTAATCCATTTTACAATTAAGCTGTAACGTAAACAAAATGTGGAAAAAAAAGTGAAGTGGTCTGAATACTTTCCCGAATGCCCCGTATGTTCTCACTACTCCCTACAAGAGGGTGAGTACTACACACACTCTAAACAGTATAGAATATGAAGATTTGTACTCAGACCATATCACAGGGGTTCAACTCCAGATGGTTAAATGTCATTGTTGGAGCTATCGTGTATGGATTTATCTGTGATTGAATACCCTTTTTTGATTCTCCATCAGAATATCACAATGGAGTGGACTTTCAGGATGACCAGAGTGGCCTCGTAAGTAGTGGTTAATTTTGAAGCAATCTTATGTGGCTAATCAAGGACTAAGAGAGCGGAGCAGACAACAACTTCTGCGAGTACACAGAGACGGAATACCTTGTTTCCCTAACACTCACTCCTGTAATTCCTCTCTCCAGCCAGAACAGGATGTCAGCTCCAACCACTGGGATGGATGTCAGGAGTCCGGAAGCACCGCCGGGAATTCTGTTACCGCGGCGACCTCCGCTGCATCGTCAGCCATGTCCACGAGACCCGTGATCACGCGCCAAGGTAAAGGAGAAGATCGGTTTTGTGTGTCTGTGTGTGTGTGTGTGTGTGT
Source organism: Oncorhynchus mykiss (assembly GCF_057628025.1). NCBI lineage: Eukaryota > Metazoa > Chordata > Actinopteri > Salmoniformes > Salmonidae > Oncorhynchus > Oncorhynchus mykiss. The sequence continues at coordinate 77,111,660 of NC_143039.1, read as the reverse complement.
GTGTGTGTGTGTGTGTCAGCTTGGGGGCAAGGCTCTGAATCCCATAATACTCACTGATTCCCTCTCACTGAATCTCATTGTAATTTACAACCAGACCCTCTGAGTTCCTGAAGCCTAAACCATTCCAACTAGGGCTGGCAAAATTACCATATAACCATGTTACCGTCGGTTACGAACGAAGAACGCCGTGAAAATAAAAAAATAACAGTCATAACAGTTTAAAAAAAATTACAGTCATAACAGTTTTTAAAAAATAACAGTCATAACAGTCTAAAAAAAAATAACAGTCATAACAGTTTTTAAAAAATCAGTCATAACAGTTTAAAAAATAACAGTCATAACAGTTTAAAAAATAACAGTCATAACAGTTTAAAAAAAATAACAGTCATAACAGTTTTTTAAAAATAACAGTCATAACAGTTTTTTAAAAATAACAGTCATAACAGTTTAAAAAAAATAACAGTCATAACAGTTTAAAAAAATGACAGTCATAACAGTTTAAAAAAAATAACAGTCATAACAGTTTTTAAAAAATAACAGTCATAACAGTTTTTTTTTTTTTTTTTTTCAAACAGTTGACTGAAGACCGGACAGTCAGCCGTTTGTGCGGTAGAGTCCGTTTCTGTGGTAACACAGCCTCTTACATGAACAGGATGAAACTTGGCTCCTAAACGACCGTCCCGTCAGCAGAAGCACAAACAAATGTAATCTACGACAGCACCGGGTTAGGAGAGGAAAAAAAACATGTCTTCTTTGTTGTGGTTTTGCTATTTCGAACGCTTATTACGGAGGCCGTAGTCATTTGGTTGGCCAATTACCATTCATCCAAAATTCCATGACCGTCACAGCCCTAAATCCAACACATTTCTGTCCTTCTCTTTGAAAATCTTCTCCAAACACTATTTAAATCGTTCACTATTGAATCCGACTGTGATTCTCAATATTGTATATAATATATTAACTCTCCTCCCTCGTCATCTCTCCTTTCATCCCTTCGAATCAAATCAAACGTTTAAACCCGCATCACATCTTTACTCATAAATCCACTTGTCTTATCCTTCATCCTCCTCTAAACCCTCTTCTCTCAGGCTCCACGTTCAAGCCTCTGAACCCAGTGAAAAGACTAGAGAAGGTGAAGAACAGGAGCAGGAGGACAACTATCATGGGCATACCCCAGCAGGTCCAGAGAGAGCTGGGTACGTATGTAGCGGATGGATTGCACTGAGCTTTCACTTTACGAAGTCCCCGCGAACCAACAACGTTCCAGGGTTTTGTGGGTTAGTGGTTTCACTAAATAAAATGGGATCTATACTGAATGAATAGCCTAAGCCACTTTGTCATTTAAAATAGGTCAAATCAATGGTACGATCTTTTGTCATATTCAAATGAGGTGATACGATGTTTCCCACCGTTCTCCTTCTAGACCTGCACAGTGGGTCTGCGTACCAAGTTCCTTCCATGCTCCCGAACGGCTCTGGAAGACAAGGTAGTGACGGCCAACCAGATGTGGTCGTCATCCCCACCATCGACGGAGAGACTCCTCTAGCCAACCACGATGGAGCTAAGGTACATATCTCAGAACTGGCGGTGAGGCTTGTTTTTACCTTTACAACCCCAGCTGATCAAGTACATTTATTTTCTGCTTTAAGTTACAGTGTCCTACTTTTAATTTCAGACTTCTACGTTCATGACAAAACATAACTTCTGTTTAGTTTCCAATAAGGTTTCTTTGAAACTAAGGTAGTTATTGTTTATGTTAAACAAGAATCCACTAAAATTACTATAATTACAACTAATCTCACCTAAATAGGCATCCAGAGAGGAGCAGCTGTTGAGACACCATCTCCAGTCTGTTTATAGGGACGACCAGGGCTTCAGGCACCACAGGGGACTGGACTCTCGTCTCTCCTCCACCCAGAGGCCCAAATCTCTGGCCGTGCCGGGCACGACCTCCTCTTGCTCGGTTGGATTCCCCAACTTCCTCCAGGAGGCACTTGTGAGTGAACGGTGTTTGTCTCCACGTTTCTCCCTGCTGGGGTCATCTATACGGAAATGTATGCCCCCACTAATGGATAAAAAATGTCTGCTAAATGGCACTTATACATTTCCCTGGGATGTTGCTAGTCACGTCACATGGTCATCTACCATCAAGCTTGTTATCTGAACCACTGAAATGAGATCCATATACTTAAAGCTATACAGTTCTCTACATAGTAGGACAGCTCCACAGTTCTCTACATAGTATGACAGCTCCACAGTATGACAGCTCCACAGTTCTCTACATAGTATGACAGCTCCACAGTTCTCTACATAGTATGACAGCTCCACAGTTCTCTACATAGTATGACAGCTCCACAGTTCTCTACATAGTATGACAGCTCCACAGTTCTCTACATAGTATGACAGCTACACAGTTCTCTACATAGTATGACAGCTCCACAGTTCTCTACATAATATGACAGATCCACAGTTCTCTACATAATATGACAGCTCCACAGTTGTCTACATAATACGACAGATCCACAGTTCTCTACATAGTATGACAGCTCCACAGCTCTCTACATAATATGAGAGCTCCACAGTATGACAGCTCCACAGTTCTCTACATATTATGACAGCTCCACAGTTCTCTACATAGTAGGACAGCTCCACAGTTCTCCACAGTTCTCTACATAATATGACAGCTCCACAGTTCTCTACATAGTATGACAGCTCCACAGTTCTCTACATAGTATGACAGCTCCACAGTTCTCTACATAATGACAGCTCCACAGTTCTCTACATAGTATGACAGCTCCACAGTTCTCTACATAGTATGACAGCTCCACAGTTCTCTACATAGTATGACAGCTCCACAGTTCTCTACACAGTATGACAGCTCCACAGTTCTCTACATAATATGACAGCTCCACAGTTCTCTATATAGTATGACAGCTCCACAGTTCTCTACATAGTATGACAGCTCCACAGTTCTCTACATAGTATGACAGCTCCACAGTATGACAGCTCCACAGTTCTCTACATAGTATGACAGCTCCACAGTATGACAGCTCCACAGTTCTCTACATAGTAGGACAGCTCCACAGTTCTCTACATAATATGACAGCTCCACAGTTCTCTACATAGTATGACAGCTCCACAGTTCTCTACATAGTTCGACAACTCCACAGCTCCATGTTGATCCTTGTGTTTGCCTCCTTCCAGGGTCCGGTGATGTCCATCTCTCCCCAGGCCACCTACCTGTCTAAGATTATCCCCAACGCCTATCTGCCGGCCTCCGTCGACGTCATACAGATTGACCGCAGAACCAGCCATACCAATGGACACAATGGGAAAGGAACGGTCCACACCGTCAGCAAGAGCAGCCCGGCATCTGTGTCGTCAGCAAGCCCCGCGTCTTCGAGGAGGTCGGGTGGCGATGGTTGCTATGACGGCGGCGAAGCCCTTTCCCATGGTGACAGTAGTTCCCGTGACAATGGTTCTACGGCGACCACACGCTCAGTGACTTCGGGATCCGGCTGGAGCCACTCGCAGTCTTCCGAGATGATCAAGTCCAACTCCTCCGCCATCTCCTCCACGAAGGGGAGCTTCGGACCTGCTAACCCACAGACAGTGAGCCTTGTTGGGCAGGAGAGACTGCTGCAGCAGCCTGGTGCTGGGGACCAGGACCTGGTGAGCCTACAAAGCTCAGCTAGCTGGGTCAGCAGCACCAGTAGGGTTACTGGTACTGCAACTGCTCAAGGGGGACCAGAGTCGGATCTATCTGGGTCTGTCAGTGCTGGGGAGATGAGCGATGTTGGAGGAGACTCTCACAGATTCTCTCGCTGTCTGTCGATCATGAAGACCAAGCTGCCCCCGGCTCCCCCCAGGAGAACCAACTCCCTGCACCATGAGGAGATGATAAAGAGGCGACTGGTGGAGATGAAAGACCTCAGTGACTCTGCGGGTGGTGAGGCTGCAGAGGACACAAGCTTGGTTACTATCGAGATCTCTAAAGAGCTCTACAAAGAAATCACAAAGAGCTCTATCCCTGTATCCAACTCATCTGCGTTTAACTCTTTAAATGGTACAAGATCCTCCACAGCCTCTAATCCTCTGAGTCCCACACAGGCCCCCCCTGGTGGTAGGCCAGGGTCCAGCAGCTCTTCCCCACAGAAAGCTCCCTCAGAGGGAGATACATTTGAAAAGACCATGTCCCCCTCCAGTGGGTACTCAACGCAGAGTGGAACGCCGACGCTCTCCCTCAAGGGGATCTGCCCTTTCGCCTCGCCAGGTAAACACCAGAAGATGCCGGTCAAACCGGAACGTTCCGGTTCAAGAGCTTCCTCCTCGGCAGCCTCTGTCTCGTCTTCCCTCAACTCCCTGTCTTCAGTCACCTCAGAACACGTCAATCAAGAGGCTTCAAAAAATATCCCTAGCACACCCCAGCAGGCCTCCCCACCTCCGTCTCTAAGGACAACAGAAAAGCCACCAACGGTGGCCCCGGTGACCCCGACCAGTTGCTCTGCATCCATGGCGATCAGAGAGCTGCTTAACATTCCGCCACCCCCCAACATCAAAGCCCCTTCCCCGCCACCCCCGGAAACCTGGGCCCACAACAGACACACCTTCGAACTGCTGTGCGGTCCTTGCCCCAACGTCAACAGGCTAGCACAGCTCCAGAGGCAACAGGAACTGAAAGATGAAGCTGGCATCATTAAGCAAAAGCAGGAACCTCAAACTGAAGCTAGCAAAGAGTCTCAAGGCTCAGATGAAAAGCAGGCTACCGTAGAGGAAGTCACTTTGATGAAATCAGAAAGCAAATACATTGTTTCGAAAGAAGAAACTGAGCCTACGCTAGAGCAGGTGTCTGAGGTATCCGATCGTGTTAGTCAGGGAGTCGAGAGCACAGAAAGTCAAACGAAAGAAAAAGTAAGTCCGGAGATGATCGCAGAGAGGGTAGAGGCAAGTGTAAAGGTCCAGAACCAGAACCAAAACCAGCAGCAGAATAGTAGTAGTATTGTACAGGTCAAGGATCAAGACGAGAGTCTGGAGACACAAGTTAGTTTAGCGACGATTCCAAAGAAGGAACCCCCTCCTGTCATGAAGAAAAGTACTCGTAGAAAAGAACCTGTAGTTCAAGTAACAACAGACATTCAACAAAAGTCGCCATTTGATGAGGTCACAGTAGAGGAGAAGGTAGAATCTCCCAGCGAGAGTGAGAAGTGTTCCCTACAGGCGGAGGTAGAGGTGGTAGCTAAGGAAGTTGAGGTTGAGGTAGTTGCTAAGGAAGTTAAGGTAGTTGCTAAGGAAGTTGAGGTAGTTGCTAAGGAAGTTAAAGTAGTAACTAAGGAGGTTGAAGGTCAGAGTGCTACTGAAAACACTACAGAGGAAAGTCCCACTAAACCAGAGGCATTTACACAGACCCTTGCCATGGAGCCTCCCAAAGTGGACAGGGTCTCTCCTCCAGCATCTCCTCCCCCTGCCCACCATCCTCCTCCACCCCCTTCTAAGGCACCTCCCTCCTTAGTGTCCACTCCCACACCCGAGGTAGAGGAGGAGTGTGAGGAAGAGATTCCCATAGTAGAGCCCTGCTGGCCCCCTCCACCTCCACCAGAGGAGCCAGCAGATTCAGTATTTGATGAGCCAGATGAGATGGACTTTCCACCTCCTCCCCCTCCCTTCATGACGGAGAGCTTCCCAGATGTAGTGGAGAGCTGTAACACAGTCACTGATGTCCAGGAGGCGTCCATTGTGGCTCTGGATGTGGAGGAGGTTACGGAAACTGTGAATGGAGCAACTGTGGCTGGGGCAACTGTGAATGGGGAAACTGCAGATCTGTCACCCATTCCGGCTCAAATGGAGATGAAGGAGGATAGACCTGAAGAGGTGATTCTGAATTCTAATGCTGTTCCAACTGATGAAACCAGCTCTGAGGTATCTGAATCAGCTGAGCTCCAAGCAATTCCCGCAAATGAGTCAACTGTTGTTTCTCCAGTTCAGCAATATAAGAAAGAGGCAGAGGTCAAGCAATCTGCCCAGCAGTCAATCACAATGCAGGAAGCCATAACTCAACCAACAGAAACTTCTCCTCAGTCACATGAAGTCCTGGCTCTATCAGAGGGTGTCCCTCCCTCACTCCAGGAGGCTCCTCCCCCACCACCAATGAAAACAGCCTTGTTGCCCCCCTCAAGTATCTCTCCTCCATCTCTTATCAGTGTCCCCCTCCCTTCCCCTGTACAATTTGAAGATCCGATGCACTCTGAGCCTGCTGTGAGTGCCCCCATTCCACCCCCCGTCAATGTCCCACCCCTTCTCCCCCTCCCATTTGAGAACCAACCACCTGCCAGGAGACAGCTCAGCTTGGTGAACAGAGAGACCAGGAGCACAGAGCATCTGTCTAGGCACAACAGTGCCCCCATTCCCAAAGAAGACGCCAACATTCCACTGGTCACACCCTCTCTGCTTCAAATGGTACGTCTCAGATCGGTCAACGTCAGTGAAGACCAGATGAAAACGCCTTCCGACAACGACAATAATTACAACAAGGGGAATCCACCTGCTCACGATCAGAGTCTAATCCCAACCCAAACCCCTGGATCCCAGAACACAACACCCCAAAAACCAATCCGGAAATCCCCATCTATAAAATCCACACCTCTGTCATTGAAGTCATCAACACCGTCGATCATCGCCCCCTCGATGCGCTTGCAGGAAGCTATCCGCATGAAGACAGCGGCCATGTCTTCCAGAGATGGTCTTCTAACGCGCTTTAGAATGCCATCCTCCACCTCATTCCCCAGTAGCAGTGGTGGTGAATATGAGATGTTATCCCCAATGTCACCAGAAGGGGGCGACATGCTAAAGTCCCCCGCTTCCACTGCTAGCTTCATCTTCTCCAGGAGCTCAAAGAAGGTCGTTATAGAAACGCCTGTCGCCTCTTCCTCCCCCGAGATGCAGGCGAGCCTTCAAAAGAACCTAGCCGCCGTGCTCATGAAGGTTTCCGACCAATCGACGGCTTCCACGGTCACTAACGGCAACGCTGGAAGAACCGGGATTCCGAGGAGGGTTCCACCACCCGTGGCTAAGAAACCAGTTCTTCCAGCGTTGCAGTTAGCGACCTTGGAGAAGACTGTTTTTTCTATAGTGACAGGTGGTTCTCAGAGTGAGAGGAGCACTCCGTCACCAAGGGGAACAGAAGCTAACGAGGAGACAGAGACGGTGCGACCTGCGGGCCAGAAAGCACTGACAGAGGACCACAATACAGCAAGTAAGAACACCAAACACAACACCGAGAATACGATTGTTGCTAAATATTATTACATATCCTTACAAATATGTACATTTTAAGTCAAATATAAGTCGTTTTTTATTTTTTTTATGTTGATAGTGCATGGAATTGAGCGTGGTTTTGATGTTTCACTGAATTATTTCACTGAAGAATCAATTATTTTTAGGCACAATGTGCTTAAATCTGTGGACAACATCAACCACAACATGTCTTTCCCCAACCATAGACATGACAGTAGCTGTTAGCATTACCACCATGCTGAAGAATGCTTAGCAATGTAGCATTGACACCCACACAGATGTTGCCCTACAGCTGCATAGCATTGCACGGCAACTTGAGCTCACCTTGCTAATGAAAGAAAATGACATTCCACTCACAATAGAACCCCGTCTAAATTCTGTTTCCCGGGGGAAATATTCACTACTAGCCCAACCGACGCTAATGGTGTTACACCCACGATAAAGTAACCAATCGAATTAGCCCACAGAATGCTCCTTGTTTATGATATAGTGTAACTGTAACATTTGTCATTCTGTCTGCGTCTCAGATGGCAACCTATTCCCACCTTCTGAGTGTAACTGCTTCCTACTGTTTTCTAGGTAAAATGGAGACGTCTAGCATTGCAGAAGCACCGATGCCCTTGTGAAAAAAAAGACTGCTTTGTGTGGACTGAACTTTTGTGGATTGGGACTAAGACGGAGGAACAAAGCAACGACTGCAAGACCCAGAGAGACAGAGAGAGAGAGAGAGAGAGAGAGAGAGAGAGATAGAGAGAGAGAGAGAGACAGAAAGACAGAGAGACAGAGAGAGAGAGAGAGAGAGAGAGACAGAAAGACAGAGAGACAGAGAGACAGAGAGAGAGAGAGAGAGAGAGAGACAGAAAGACAGAGAGACAGACAGACAGAGACAGAGAAAGAAAGAGAGCGAGCTATGGAGAGAGACAGAGATAATCAAAACAGTATTCACTTAAGAAGTCAACTCAGAGTTAAAATATGTGAACGCTTCGCCAAAAGCCTTCATATTTATGCAAACAATGGGGTTGGTCCCCATTTCTTCGATAATAAAGCTTCCCTTTTGGAGTATCTAAACCATAGAGCTCTAGGCCTCTATTCAGTCTGTAAAGCTGAAGCGTTACAGATTCTGCTAAATCAATTTAAAGGTAATTTCCGATTTTTTTTTTTTTTTTTTTTTTTTTTTTTTTTTTTTTTTTTTACCTTTATTTAACCAGGCAAGTCAGTTAAGAACAAATTCTTATTTTCAATGACGGCCTGGGAACAGTGGGTTAACTGCCTGTTCAGGGGCAGAACGACAGATTTGTACCTTGTCAGCTCGGGGGTTTGAACTCGCAACCTTCCGGTTACTAGTCCAACGCTCTAACCACTAGGCTACGTGAGCCGACACGTGCAGCGTTTACCGTCAATGCAGTCTCCCCTAATTAGGAACATTGCCTTGTAAATTTCAATTACGACGCAAAGCTGAACTTCGGCGATGCAGATTGAATAGAGTTTAGTCTGCTTTGGCAAACTGCAAACAGTGCCCCCTTCAGGGCGAATGTTGTACTGCGGCTGGATTTTGTAAATGCAGTACAAGAAGCTGTGCTTGTAGTAGACCACCATCTAGAGGTTAGAAAAGGTAGCAGTCACTGCAGATGAGAAAGAAAACCTAGAGGACAAATAATATACGAAGAAAAAAATACTAGAGGGAGGAGAAAAAAAAAATCTAATATTATTGGGACTTTCTAAGGTGTTTGAAGCTTTCTCTAGTAATTTTTTCTTCATTTGACATAGTCTTTTTTTGAGTCAAACAATCATCGAATTGTCTTATTTCCAGAAGGAATGTCAGATTCTGAAATCTTTAGATCTTATCAATCAATGAATCAACCAATCAATGTGTTCTTTTTTTTTTTTAGCTTTTTGATCAGCATAAATACATGTTTGTTTTTTTTTAATTAAACTGCAAATGAGTTTGTGAATTCGGAGGCTTTAGGTAGTCTGCCTCAAAGAAAAAAGGGATGCTGTAAATTTAAAAGGCCATTTATATATTAGACCTACTGTCAAATTCTGAAAGCACTTTGTAAACTAATGAATCTGTTCTAGGCGCAGAAAAGGTTAATACCACTGGAACTGACATTCAACAAAATTAAACTGCTTTCAAATTCTAACTCTCCAAATGGCAACCTATCCCCTGCATAGTGCACTACTTTAGACCAGAGCCCTATAGAACCATATTCCCTATATAGTGCACTACTTTAGACCAGAGCCCTATAGAACCCTATTCCCTATATAGTGCACTACTTTAGACCAGAGCCCTATAGAACCTTATTCCCTATATAGTGCACTACTTTAGACCTATGGGAACCTATTCCCTATATAGTGCACTACTTTAGACCAGAGCCCTATAGAGCCCTGTTCCCTATATAGTGCACTACTTTAGACCAGAGACCTATGGAACCCGATTCCCTATATAGTGCACTACTTTAGACCAGAGACCTATGGAACCCTATTCCCTATATAGTGCACTACTTTAGACCAGAGCCCTATGGAACCCTATTCCCTACATAGTACACTACTTTAGACCAGAGCCCTATTGAACCCTATTCCCTACATAGTGCACTACTTTAGACCAGAACTCTATTCCCTACATAGTGCACTACTTTAGACTAGAACTCTATAGAACTCTATTCCCTACATAGTGCACTACTTTAGACCAGAACTCTATTCCCTACATAGTGCACTACTTTAGACCAGAACCCTATTCCCTACATAGTGCACCACTAAGGACCTGGAACACTGAAACACTATATAGGTAACAGGGGACCTATGAGACCGAGTAGAGATAAATGGCCAATAGTAAAACACTAAAGATCTTTCGCTGACTAAAGGGCTGGACTCTATCCACTCTGAAGTTCAGCGTTACAGCGTTTAAAGATTTACATTTATAATAGATTTAAATGTCAAGGTAATGTTAGCGGCGATTAGCGGCGACTGCGTTCACAGTAAACGGCGCGTGTTATCGGCGCGTGTTAACGGCGCGTGTTTTTGGCGCCTGTTATCGGCGCGTGTTTTTGGCGCGTGTTATCGGCGCGTGTTATCGGCCGTATCGGAAACGACTTTTACATTTGTGTCACTCAATCTGTTACACTTCGGGCTTTAGACACTGAAATGAGCCTTTAGTTCACACGTGTTTGTTTGTTTCTTCTTTTTTTTAAAAAGCAGAAAATAAAGTATTTTAAACATTTACTGTATATTCCTACTTTCACATTGTTTGAAGTAGCCTAGGGGTATCTGGCCCGAATGGAACTCTAAATCCCTATATAGTGCACTTCTATTGACCAGGGCTCATAGGGCGCAATTTGGGACACACCCTCAGTCTTTCCACAGTGACAAGACATGTTGGTAAATCATCGGCTCAACAAAAAATGTTTTTATCATGGAACTAATTATTCTCTTTTGACTCTCTGCACACGACACACGTCTTATTGTCATGGAAACGGCTAACATTTTGTTGATTCAAATAAAGAAAGAAAAACGTATTTACTTTGTTATGAAAAGATTATAAAAAAAAATGTATTTCAAATCACATATTAGTTTGTGTTTTTTCAGTTGGGTGACTGTGTGGAAATGCCAAACCACTGGTTTAAATGATACAGAACTGGTTTAAATGATTTAGAACTGGTTTAAATGATTCAAGTGATATAGAACTGGTTCAAGTAATATAGAACTTGTTTAAGTAATATAGAACTGGTTTAAGTGATATAGAACTGGTTTAAGTGATATAGAACTGGTTTAAGTGATATAGAACTGGTTTAAGTGATATAGAACTGGTTCAAGTAATATAGAACTGGTTTAAGTGATATAGACCTGGTTTAAGTAATATAGAACTGGTTTAAGTGATATAGAACTGGTTTAAGTGATATAGAACTGGTTTAAGTAATATAGAACTGGTTTAAGTGATATAGAACTGGTTTAAATGATTCAAGTGATATAGAACTGGTTCAAGTAATATAGAACTGGTTTAAGTAATATAGAACTGGTTTAAGTGATATAGAACTGGTTTAAGTGATATAGAACTGGTTTAAGTGATATATAACTGGTTTAAGTGATATAGAACTGGTTTAAGTGATATAGAACTGGTTTAAGTGATATAGAACTGGTTTAAATGATTCAAGTGATATAGAACTGGTTTAAGTGATATAGAACTGGTTTAAGTGATATAGAACTGGTTCAAGTGATATAGAACTGGTTTAAGTGATATAGAACTGGTTTAATGATATAGAACTGGTTTAAGTGATATAGAACTGGTTTAAATGATTTAAGTGATTTAGAACTGGTTTAAATGATTCAAGTGATATAGAACTGGTTTAAGTGATATAGAACTGGTTTAAGTGATATAGACCTGGTTTAAGTGATAGACCTGGTTTAAGTGATATAGACCTGGTTTAAGTGATATAGACCTGGTTTAAGTGATATAGAACTGGTTTAAGTGATATAGAACTGGTTTAAGTGATATAGAACTGGTTTAAGTGATATAGAACTGGTTTAAATGATTCAAGTGATATAGAACTGGTTTAAGTGATATAGAACTGGTTTAAGTGATATAGAACTGGTTCAAGTGATATAGAACTGGTTTAAGTGATATAGAACTGGTTTAAGTGATATAGAACTGGTTTAAGTGATATAGAACTGGTTTAAATGATTTAAGTGATTTAGAACTGGTTTAAATGATTCAAGTGATATAGAACTGGTTTAAGTGATATAGACCTGGTTTAAGTGATATAGACCTGGTTTAAGTGATATAGACCTGGTTTAAGTGATATAGACCTGGTTTAAGTGATATAGACCTGGTTTAAGTGATATAGACCTGGTTTAAGTGATATAGACCTGGTTTAAGTGATATAGAACTGTTTTTTTTTAACCTATCATCATTCAGGCAGGATGTAAATTCATACTAAGTAACCCTCCCCTTATACACTTGGTTTAAGCTTTCACTGTCAATACAAAATCAAAAAAAAAATGTGTTCACAGCATCAGCATTTCAAACACAGCTCACAACACATTGTTGGGGGCAGATCTTTTGCACGGTCTGCCCATGACTGGATGTGACGTCTCAGTCCAGAGGACACTGCAGAAGGAAGACAACCACTGAATTCAACCGGTTTATTTCATTTCCAGATGATGATGATGATGATGATGACACATAAGAGTAATGGCAGCGTTTCCACAGGAAAGGACCGGTATAAACCTGCCGATTCAACCGTTATCACATCCCACTAGCATTCTCATCCCAACGCAATAGATTTCGGCACTAAAGGATAGGTCCTAGGTGGATGATCTAAGACATGGTTGGACAGTAGAGACTGTTGGTGGCTTGCTGACGTGTCTCTCTCTCTTAGGTTAATAGGGTCACGACCAACGTCGTTCCGTATTTTCCTCAAAGAATTTCCCCAGACCACATTAAACAACGTGGTTAAAAACAGAGGGCACCAGACGGAGATATCGACATTAACTTCTCAAGAATTACAGAGCCATACGATTACTTAAACATCAGGAGGGGAAAACACAGCAGAGATATCGATAGTAAATAAGACAGTTTTATTTCAACCCGGATCGGCGTGTTAGATTGATCAAGGTATTATTATTATTATTATCATTATTAATATGAATGATTAGTTCTCCGGGCAGGAAGAGAGAGTGACGTTGCCGTGGTGACGTATGTGGAGGTTCTCTGGGGAAGGTAAGCTGGGCAAGTAGAGAGCGCATCAAGGGATTGACAGTGTGACTCTTAGCTGATGTTGCCTCCCTTCAGTGTTTTACAGGTGATGTGTCCCAGTTTGGTCATCAGGTGTTTGTCCTGCCACTGGGCTACACACTGTCCTGACACCTTCAGGTCTACCTGGAGAGAGAGAGAGACAGACAGAAACCCTCAGTATGCTGACACCTTCAGGTCCACCTGGAGAGAGAGAGACACCTTCAGGTCCACCTGGAGAGAGAGAGACACCTTCAGGTCCACCTGGAGAGAGAGAAACATCTTCAGGTCCACCTGGAGAGAGAGAGAGACATCTTCAGGTCCACCTGGAGAGGGAGAGAGAGACACCTTCAGGTCCACCTGGAGAGAGAGAGACACCTGCAGGTCCACCTGGAGAGAAAGAGACACCTTCAGGTCCACCTGGAGAGAGAGAGACATCTTCAGGTCCACCTGGAGAGAGAGAGAGAGAGACACCTTCAGGTCCACCTGGAGAGAGAGAGAGACACCTTCAGGTCCACCTGGAGAGAGAGAGAGAGACACCTTCAGGTCCACCTAGAGAGAGAGAGAGAGACATCTTCAGGTCCACCTGGAGAGAGAGAGAGAGACATCTTCAGGTCCACCTGGAGAGAGAGAGACACCTTCAGGTCCACCTGGAGAGAGAGAGAGACACCTTCAGGTCCACCTGGAGAGAGAGAGAGAGACACCTTCAGGTCCACCTGGAGAGAGAGAGAAAGAGACACCTTCAGGTCCACCTGGAGAGAGAGAGAGAGACATCTTCAGGTCCACCTGGAGAGAGAGAGAGAGAGAGAGAGACACCTTCAGGTCCACCTGGAGAGAGAGAGAGACACCTTCAGGTCCACCTGGAGAGAGAGAGAGACATCTTCAGGTCCACCTGGAGAGAGAGAGACATCTTCAGGTCCACCTGGAGAGAGAGAGACACCTTCAGGTCCACCTGGAGAGAGAGAGAGACATCTTCAGGTCCACCTGGAGAGAGAGAGAGACACCTTCAGGTCCACCTGGAGAGAGAGAGAGACACCTTCAGGTCCACCTGGAGAGAGAGAGAGAGACACATTCAGGTCCACCTGGAGAGAGAGAGAGAGACACCTTCAGGTCCACCTGGAGAGAGAGAGAGAGACACCTTCAGGTCCACCTGGAGAGAGAGAGACACCTTCAGGTCCACCTGGAGAGAGAGAGACACCTTCAGGTCCACCTGGAGAGAGAGAGGCACCTTCAGGTCCACCTGGAGAGAGAGAGAGACACCTTCAGGTCCACCTGGAGAGAGAGAGAGAGACACCTTCAGGTCCACCTGGAGAGAAAGAGACACCTTCAGGTCCACCTGGAGAGAGAGAAACATCTTCAGGTCCACCTGCAGAGAGAGAGAGAGACACCTTCAGGTCCACCTGGAGAGAGAGAAACATCTTCAGGTCCACCTGGAGAGAGAGAGAGAGACACCTTCAGGTCCACCTGGAGAGAGAGAGACACCTTCAGGTCCACCTGGAGAGAGAGAGACACCTTCAGGTCCACCTGGAGAGAGAGAGACACCTTCAGGTCCACCTGGAAAGAGAGAGGCACCTTCAGGTCCACCTGGAGAGAGAGAGACATCTTCAGGTCCACCTGGAGAGAGAGAGAGACATCTTCAGGTCCACCTGGAGAGAGAGAGACACCTTCAGGTCCACCTGGAGAGAGAGAGACACCTTCAGGTCCACCTGGAGAGAGAGAAACATCTTCAGGTCCACCTGCAGAGAGAGAGAGAGACACCTTCAGGTCCACCTGGAGAGAGAGAAACATCTTCAGGTCCACCTGGAGAGAGAGAGAGAGACACCCTCAGGTCCACCTGGAGAGAGAGAGAGACACCTTCAGGTCCACCTGGAGAGAGAGAGACACCTTCAGGTCCACCTGGAGAGAGAGAAACATCTTCAGGTCCACCTGCAGAGAGAGAAACATCTTCAGGTCCACCTGGAGAGAGAGAGAAACATCTAATATACTCTGAAATGGACGTTCACTAGCAAGTAGCAAAATATAGCAGCGTTAGGCGTTGGAAACAAGTGGAACAGATCAGCGAAATGAACTGCAATTCTCTCCAACTAGCTGAAATAACATTGTCATTTATTGATCTGTCATTTTAGGAGAAAACTGGCTAGGGGTCATTCAGACATACCTGTAGTTTCTCCCACAGCTTTTTCTTTGGGTTTAGTTTGTCGTCTGGCTTGCCCGTCTCGTACCCCTCAACGAACACCCGTTCCCCGGGTGACGAACCCTCAGGGGGGTCAAGAGGCTCCACTCTTCTGGGATCCCCCTCACTGGGTTAACAGCCAATCAGAGAGAAGAGAGTCAGAAGTCAGGAAGTGATGGATGAGGAAATGGGTGGGCTGTGTCCGGTGACACAGAGAGAGAGAGAGAGAGAGAGAGAGAGAGAGAGAGAGAGAGAGAGAGAGAGAGAGAGAGAGAGAGAGAGAGAGAGAGAGAGAGAGAGAGAGAGAGAGAGAGAGAGAGAGAGAGAGAGAGAGAGAGAGAGAGAGAGAGAGAGAGAGAGAGAGAGAGAGAGAGAGAGAGAGAGAGAGAGAGAGAGAGAGAGAGAGAGAGAGAGAGAGAGAGAGAGAGAGAGAGAGAGAGAGAGAGAGGGGAACAGAGAGAGAGAGAGGAACAGAAAGAGAGAGAAGAACAGAGAGAGAGAGAAGAGAGGAGAAAGGAACAGAGAGAGAGAGAAGAGAGGAACAGAGAGAGAGAGAAGAGAGGAACAGAGAGAGAGAGAAGAGAGGAACAGAGAGAGAGAGAAGAGAGGAACAGAGAGAGAGAGAAGAGAGGAGAGAGGAACAGAGAGAGAGAGAGAGAGAAGCAGGGGGACAGGAGAAAGGACAAAGGAAGGAGTACGTAGGAAAGCAGGAAGAGAGGAGGAGAAAAGAAGGGAAAGACTCACATGGAGGCACAGAGCAGCATGGCTTGGGACTCCACCCCCCTCATCTTCTGGGGCTTCAGGTTGCATAGCAACACCACCAGCCTGTTCTGCAAGGCCTCCTGGGAAACGTAGGCCACCAGGCCGCTCACCACCGTCCTTGGCTCTGCCTCTCCGACGTCTATCTTCTCCAGGTACAGCGAATCAGCATCCGGATGCTGAGGGAGGCGAGGACAGGCAGAGAGAAAGACCAATCAGTGAAGAGAAGGAAAGGAAATTAGAGATGATTTGCTGGATCCCAAATCCCCCGAGCCTATTCTGATGAAAGATCGGATCTAAATCAGTCATTTCTCCTTGTCTTGCTCTCTGATAGGCTGGGGGGGGGGGGGGGTTCCACCATTTGGAATTCAGCATTTCTCTCAAAAAAGGGTCTTCCAAGTTTAAATAAGGATAAATAAACTAATGAATGAATAAACTAATGAATGAATGAATGAATGAATGAATAAACTAATGAATGAATGAATGAATGAATAAACTAATGGATGAATGAATGAATAAACAAATGAATTAATGAATGAGTAAACTAATGAATGAATGAATGAATGAATAAACTAATGAATGAATGAATGAATGAATGTATAAACTAATGAGTGAATGAATGAATAAACTAATGAGTGAGTGAGTGAATAAACTAATGAGTGAGTGAGTGAGTGAATGAATGAGTACCTTCTCCACACTGATGACCTTGCCCACCCTGATGTCCAGTCTGGAGGGAACCAGCTCATCCTCTTCTGCTACTTTAGGGTTCCCCTTCCCTGCTCCCTCTGACAGGGGGACACAGAGACACACAGGGTCAAGGGTCAAGAGGAACAGTCTCCTATAGGTCTACTTTAGGGTTCCCCTACCCTGCTCCCTCTGACAGGGGGACACAGAGACACACAGGGTCAAGGGTCAGGAGGAACAGTCACCTATAGGTCTACTTTAGGGTTCCCCTTCCCTGCTCCCTCTGACAGGGGGACACAGAGACACACAGGGTCAAGGGTCAGGAGGAACAGTCTCCTATAGGTCTACTTTAGGGTTCCCCTTCCCTGCTCCCTCTGACAGGGGGACACAGAGACACACAGGGTCAAGGGTCAGGAGGAACAGTCTCCTATAGGTCTACTTTAGGGTTCCCCTTCCCTGCTCCCTCTGACAGGGGGACACAGAGACACACAGGGTCAAGGGTCAGGAGGAACAGTCTCCTATGGGTCTACTTTAGGGTTCCCCTTCCCTGCTCCCTCTGACAGGGGGACACAGAGACACACAGGGTCAAGGGTCAGGAGGAACAGTCTCCTATAGGTCTACTTTAGGGTTCCCCTACCCTGCTCCCTCTGACAGGGGGACACAGAGACATACAGGGTCAAGGGTCAAGAGGAACAGTCTCCTATGGGTCTACTTTAGGGTTCCCCTTCCCTGCTCCCTCTGACAGGGGGACACAGAGACACACAGGGTCAAGGGTCAGGAGGAACAGTCTCCTATGGGTCTACTTTAGGGTTCCCCTTCCCTGCTCCCTCTGACAGGGGGACACAGAGACACACAGGGTCAAGTGTCAGGAGGAACAGTCTCCTATGTGTCTACTTTAGGGTTCCCCTTCCCTGCTCCCTCTGACAGGGGGGGACAGGGTCAAGGGTCAGGAGGATCATATATGTCTACTTTAGGAAGCCTTGAGGTATATGACAGTGAGAGTTGGTAACAGTAGGTTCTACTAACTGTTCTTTGACGGGTCTGGATAGGCCGTGTTGGAGAGTTTACGGAGCTCTGGAGACTCAAACTTCTTCCTGATTGGGTCGAGCAGCTTGTTAAGGGCCACCTCCACACCCGCCTTCAGGTCACCAGGATGGATCAGCTAGACGGCAGAGGTTAGAGGTCAAACCAATGCATGATGGGCCAACAACAGTGATCATACAACATATACGTACGTACCTCTTCGCCAAATTCTTTCTCCACTTCATCAAAGTCTGTGTAGGTTTTGTCTCCTCCGAACTTGGGGTCTCTTTTGATGGAGAACTCTGAAAGAGACGCAACACAGACATGCTGACTCTAGCTGGTGCCTGGCACAGGGAGGACGACGACAGGGGGAGGGTCCAGGGGAGGACAGAACAGGAGACATGCTGACTCTAGCTGGTGCCTGGCACAGGAAGACTGTAGAGGGAGGAGGATGACAGGGGGAGGGTCCAGGGGAGGGAGAGGAGGACAAGAGGGAGGAGGAGGAGGACAGGGGGAGGGTCCAGGGTTAAAGAAGAGAGGGAGGAGGAAGGGGACAGAACAGGAGAGAGGAGGAAGAGGACAGAACAGGAGAGAGGAGGAAGAGGACAGAACAGGAGAGAGGAGGAAGAGGACAGAACAGGAGAGAGGAGGAAGAGGACAGAACAGGAGAGAGGAGGAAGAGGACAGAACAGGAGAGAGGAGGAAGAGGACATAACAGGAGAGAGGAGGAAGAGGACAGAACAGGAAGGGGACAGAACAGGAGAGATGAGGAAGGGGACAGAACAGGAGAGATGAGGAAGAGGACAGAACAGGAGAGAGGAGGAAGAGGACAGAACAGGAGAGAGGAGGAAGAGGACAGAACAGGAGAGAGGAGGAAGAGGACAGAACAGGAGAGAGGAGGAAGAGGACAGAACAGGAAGGGGACAGAACAGGAGAGATGAGGAAGAGGACAGAACAGGAGAGAGGAGGAAGAGGACAGAACAGGAGAGAGGAGGAAGAGGACATAACAGGAGAGAGGAGGAAGAGGACAGAACAGGAAGGGGACAGAACAGGAGAGATGAGGAAGGGGACAGAACAGGAGAGATGAGGAAGAGGACAGAACAGGAGAGAGGAGGAAGAGGACAGAACAGGAGAGAGGAGGAAGAGGACAGAACAGGAGAGAGGAGGAAGAGGACAGAACAGGAGAGAGGAGGAAGAGGACAGAACAGGAGAGAGGAGGAAGAGGACAGAACAGGACAGAGGAGGAAGAGGACAGAACAGGAAGGGGACAGAACAGGAGAGATGAGGAAGAGGACAGAACAGGAGAGAGGAGGAAGAGGACAGAACAGGAGAGAGGAGGAAGAGGACAGAACAGGAGAGAGGAGGAAGAGGACAGAACAGGAGAGAGGAGGAAGAGGACAGAACAGGAGAGAGGAGGAAGAGGACAGAACAGGAAGGGGACAGAACAGGAGAGATGAGGAAGAGGACAGAACAGGAGAGAGGAGGAAGAGGACAGAACAGGAAGGGGACAGAACAGGAGAGATGAGGAAGCCGGGGGATTTCTCACCTCCTATGAGTGGGAAGAGGACATGTTTAACAAATGAGAGGACTCCGTTGTTCTCAATGTTGCCCGGCTCACAGAAAGCCTTCTTCAGCTTCTTCTTCACATCTTCCTTCCTGTCCAGGAGGTCAATCTTAGACTCCTGCAAAAGGTCAACAGGAAACACACAGGGCCATGTTCATTATGAACCAACCGAAAGAAAACGAACAAACGGGGAAAGCCCCAGCTGAACTTGTCCAATAAGAAATGTTTATTTTCTGTTGCAAAATGCTTTGCTACTGTTGGTGGTAATAAATACAACCCACAGGCTGTGCTAGTTTTGGATTGGTTAAAACAATATATTACCTCCAAAAGAAGAGGAAGGGATGAATTATAAACATTAAAGGATTGTGGCACTCACCTCCTCTGAAGAACTCATCTTAGCTCCAGTCAGTCCTGGTACCATGGGGTTCATCAGATGGGACCGCTTAGCATAGCCCAGAGAGGGCAGGTACTGGAGGGAGGGGGGAGAGAAAGAGTGAAAGAGATGGAGGGAAGGAAGAGATGGAGGGAGAGATCGAGGGAAGGAAGAGATGGAGGGAGAGAGACAGAAAGAGAGACAGATCGAGGGAAGGAAGAGATGGAGAGAGACAGATCGAGGGAAGGAAGAGATGGAGGGAGAGACAGAAAGAGACACAGATCGAGGGAAGGAAGAGATGGAGGGAGAGAGACAGAAAGAGACACAGATCGAGGGAAGGAAGAGATGGAGGGAGAGAGACAGAAAGAGAGACAGATCGAGGGAAGGAGGAGATGGAGAGAGAAAGATCGAGGGAAAGAGGGAGGTATTTTCAGAATTCATACATTATGCAAAATGTATTTCCCAGTTGACCAATGAATTAAGTGAATGTAAAAACAGCTCTCTACAAGAGGACAGTGCTGACAGTTGATGAACAGGTCAGAAGGTTCAGGGTACCTTCTCAGCCAGGGTGAAGATCTTCCTCTGATCGACACCTCCAAACTGGGCATCTACTTTCAGATACTCCTCATCCAGAGCCTAAAAGACAGATGGGGAAAATGGGTTACAAACCTGTTATAACCATGTTATTACCTGTAGTCCAGGGTAGAGCAGACCACTGAGGGTGTTATAACCATGTTATTACCTGTAGTCCAGGGTAGAGCAGACCACTGAGTAGAGGGTGTTATAACCATGTTATTACCTGTAGTCCAGGGTAGAGCAGACCACTGAGGGTGTTATAACCATGTTATTACCTGCAGTCCGGGGTAGAGCAGACCACTGAGGGTGTTATAACCATGTTATTACCTGTAGTCCAGGGTAGAGCAGACCACTGAGGGTGTTATAACCATGTTATTAC
>NC_143039.1:76723614-76741114 GCF_057628025.1 Oncorhynchus mykiss | reverse complement strand
TGTAAGGTCTAGTTATGAAAAGCTATTAGGTGTTAGGAAACATCAGAACTGAACGTGTATAATCCTGCGGGTTACTCGGATTGGGAAAGCTAAAGTAAAATCCAAGATGTGGAGCCCTCTGGGAAGAGTCGCTCGGTCCTGTAGTCACAGTTACACTGGAAGTCTTTGACACAGTGCTCATGCCTTCAACTCTCCATTTCCTCTCTCGCTTCTCCACATCTGTTGAACTGCAATAACCCCTTCAGATTCCTCAGCTACCTTTTAAAACATTCTATACAGACCTCTCTTATTGGTCCAGCCCACAACACACCACCAGTTTCAGCCAATCAGAGCTCTCCTACCATCCCAAACACTATGAAGAGACTGGAGTGCACCCCCCTTCTCTTCCTCCCTCCCTCTCGGTCGCTCTTCCTCCCAGCCCCTAGGCACCAATTAAGCATGTCACCTCAAGATTCATGCTTGTTCTGAACCAAAGACTCGTTTGACTACAGTAGTCACTCCTCTACCCTTAAACCTATCCTTTTTCTCCTCTCAGTCAAAGTATAAGGGGACAGATTCTCTCAACACCTCTTGACTGGCTGAACGAGAAGCTTAATCCTCGATTCTTCCTCTCGCTCCTCTCAGAATACTTTAGGAAGTAAGAAACAGATTACCAAGCTGCAGCCTGCTAAATTCCATTGCATCGTTTGACATTTGGACACACCTACTCAATCAAGGGCTTTTATTTTGACTATTTTCTACATTGTAGAATAATAGTGAAGACATCGAAACTATGAAAAATAGCTGTGAGACAGAGTTGGTTGAATGTTTCACAAAGCAGCAAACAAGTGCTCAGCATCTCGTGGTATCTCCTTCAAGACGGTTGGAAAAGCATTCCAGGTGAAGCTGGTTGAGAGAATGCAAAGAGTGTGCAAAGCTGTCACCAAGGCAGCAAATGGGTAGTTATTTAAAGAGTCTGAAATATATTTTGATTTGTTTAACACTTTTTTTTTTCGGCTACTACATCATTCTCCATGTGTGTTATTTCATTATGTCACTATTCTACAATGTAGAAAATAGTAAAAAATAAAGAAACCCTGGAATGAATAGGTGTCAAACGATTGACAGGTCGGTCTGGCTTCTTGAACCCCTTTTTTCACACGTTGGTTTTGTGTGTTTGACTCAATCTTATCTCAGTCTGACATTTCCGCTTCTGATTTGTTGACAGAAAAAATCACTTCTTCGTTTTGACAATTATTTTAGGCGAGATACAGGTCAGATAGTCTATGTCAATAGACTAGTACTATAGCCAATTGATAACCACTAGACATGACCAACGCACGTCATCATTACAGACCTCGCTACCTCTGACAATGACTGGAAAGGAAACCACGGACGTCGGTTAAAAACCATTTTCATGAACTACTTCGCTATGACAAATGGAAGAAAAGTTGACATTTGTAGGCGGACGGGGAAATCAATACTATTCAGGGACGCCCCCCCCCCTCCCCCCAATCCCCCGGCCCCCGCCCCCCCAGGGGCCAGGGAAAACGAGCACAGGAACTCATATCTTTACCAGCTGGGACCTCGTCAGGTGGTGTCACTTCTCACCCTTCCCCCATAGTTGAGTTATTATTATCTGATCTGTTGCACCCTCTAAAACTACTGGTTCCTCTCTAGAATGAGAACTGGCCACCCCACATAGCCTGGTTCCTCTCTAGAATGAGGACTGGCCACCCCACTTTGGGTGATTATTATTATTTGACCCTGCTGGTCATTTATGAACATTTGAACATCTTGGCCATGTTCTGTTATAATCTCCACCCGGCACAGCCAGAAAAGGACTGGCCACCCCACATAGCCTGGTTCCTCTCTAGGTTTCTTCCTAGGTTCCTACCTTTCTAGTGAGTTTTTCCTAGCCAACGTGCTTCTACACCTGCATTGCTTTGCTGTTTGGGGGTTTTAGGCTGAGTTTCTGTACAGCACTTTGAGACATCAGCTGATGTAAAGATATATATATATAAATACTGCATTTGATTGTTCAAAATGTTATTGAGACAAACACGGAGAGGACATTCCTACAGTGTACCATGAGGACATTACCAGACTGACACACCTTCAACCACACAGGGTTAAATATAAAGTTGACAAACAAATGAAGTACTCCTGCCCTCTCGGTGTGTTTATGAGGGGGACTCGGATACTAAAAAAGGTGGGACGCCACAGTGCCAGGTAGGATGGGCTGATTAAGGACTAAGGACACCCGGTCGGAGAGGGGGGGTGAATCATATGATATGGCGCGGCGTCCCGCCTGTTAGTATCCGAGTCCCCCTCATAAACACACATATACAGGTGAATTGATTTGTATGTACAGAAATATATACAGGTCTATAAGCCTACCAGCCTACATATGAATGAAATCATTAATGATAGATGGCCAAGGTATCAACTAACATGAGTAAGTTGATACTAACATATATGTTTTTTGCTTTTAACTGAAGGTACATTCCAAAAGAAGGAATGCTAATAAAACATTTAAAAAAACATTTTTAACTTGCTGGCGAGACATTTATGATGACTGTAAAGTAGGTGACCTAGGAGTTCTAGGTAACCTAGCAACAAGGAGTCCGATTCACCAAGTCAGGGACCCTCTCTGGAGAACTGCAAGTCAAGCAGGAAACCTCTATTCTCTTTATTATTAACAAGCTAAGACTCAAAGAAAAGGCCTGATTGTTTTCATATATTATTTATTTTTTGGGGGGGCCCTGCAGGTCATTCGTGGCTTATGTTTTAGAGAATGTTTGATTGAAGAAATCTTTACGACTTATTACGGAGAGCAGCAATAAAATCTTCAGTGGGGGGGAGTGGTGTGAGGGTGAGTGATGAGCGGAATAGAACTGCATCAGCAGGAACCACAGTAACCCTTTCAGAGACAGATAACATCTGAATGACAACGTATGAAGTCGCACCGCGAGGACGCTGCCCCACTTCTGATCAGTCTAATGGGGTAACAGTGGGTCAACTGGTCTAGGAACCGTGGGTTAACTGGTCTAGGAACAGTGGGTTAACTGGCCTAGGAACAGTGGGTTAACTGGTCTAGGAACAGTGGGTTAACTGGCCTAGTGGGTTAACTGGTCTAGGAACAGTGGGTTAACTGGTCTAGGAACAGTGGGTTAACTGGTCTAGGAACAGTGGGTTAACTGGTCTAGGAACAGCGGGTCAACTGGTCTAGGAACAGCGGGTCAACTGGTCTAGGAACAGCGGGTTAACTGGTCTAGGAACAGTGGGTTAACTGGTCTAGGAACAGTGGGTTAACTGGTTCAACAGTGGTTAACTGCCTTGTTCAGGGGCAGAACGACAGATTTTTACCTTGTCAGCTCGGGGATTCAACCTTTCGGTTACTGGACCAATGCTCAAACCACTCGGCTTCCCAATGACCCATGGGGTTGTACTGAGATATATGGAATTGTTTTAAGGTCATATTGCAAGGATCGTTTTGCTGTTTGATTTTGAAAGACCTTTGAAGTATAACAATTAGAAGTATAGAAACATTAGTTTGGGCCTTATCTAGCCCATACAAACACATTGATTAACAGATTAACTAAATGATAGCCCCCCCCCCAAAAAATGAAGAATAATTCTAAAGTCAGTTTGTCCTATATCTAAGAGATAAAAAAAATCAGGAAACTGTTTTTTTTGTGGGGTTTTTCATGCATTTAACCTCTTATTTTTGGCACTCAACAGTCTCCATATTAGGTACATTTGGAAAGTACTCAGAACCCTTGACTTTATCCACATTGTTACGTACAGCCTTACTCTAAAATGTATAAAATTGTTAGGTTATTTCCCCCTCAATCTTCACACAATACCCCCATAATGACAAAGCAAAAAAATGTTTTTTTTAGACATTTTGGGAAATGTAAACTGAAATGTCACATTTCTATAAGTATTCAAACCCTTCACTCAGTACTGTGTTGAAGCACCTTCGACAGCGATTACAGCCTCGAGTCTTCTTGGGTATGACGCTACAGCTTGGTACAACCTGTATTTGGGGAGTTTTTCCCCATTCTTCTATGCAGATGCTTCTGACTCTGTCAGGTTGGATGGGGAGTTTCTCCTATTCTTCTCTGCAGATCCTCTTCAAGCTCTGTCAGGTTCGATGGGGAGTTTCTCCCATTCTTCTCTGCAGATCCTCTCAAGCTGTCTGTCAGGTTGGATGGGGAGTTTCTCCTATTCTTCTCTGCCAGATCCTCTCAAGCTCTGTCAGGTTGGATGGGGAGCTTCGTGCACAGCTATGGCAGATGTCGATCGGGTTCAAGTTTGGGCTCTGGCGGGGCCACTCAATGACATTCAGAGAGTTGTCCCGAAGCCAAGACAACGCAGGAGTGGCTATGTGCTTAGGGTCATTGTCCTGTTGGAAGGTGAACCTTCGCCCCAGTCTGAGGTCCTGAGCAGGTTTTCATCAAGGATCTCTGTACTTTTCTCCAATCTTCTTTGCCTCGATCCTGACTAGTCTCCCAGTCCCTTTACAGAGGAACTCTGTCAGAGTGACCATCGGGTTCTTGGTCACCTCCCTGTGGGACCTTATATAGAAAGGTGTGTGCCTTTCCAGATCATGTTCAATCAATTTAATTTAACACAGGTGGACTCCAATCAAGTTGTAGAAACATCTCAAGGATGATCAATGGAAACAGGAAGCAACAGAGCTCAATTTGAGACTCATAGCAAAGGGTCTGAATACTTATGTAAATAAGGTGTTTTATATGTTTAATACATTTGCAAAAAATTATACAAAACTGTTTTTGCTTTGTCATTATGGGTATTGTGATGTAATTATGGGGTATTGTGATGTCATTATGGGGTATTGTGATGTCATTATGGGGTATTGTGATGTCATTATGGGGTATTGTGATGTCATTATGGGTATTGTGATGTCATTATGGGTATTGTGATGTCATTATGGGTATTGTGTGTAGATTGCTGAGAAAAAATAAATATTTTATTTATTTCAGAATAAGGCTGTAACGTAACAAAATGTGGAAAAAGTCAAGGGGTCTGAATACTTTCTGAATGTGCTGGAAACTTCCTTTAATATTTTCAACCTTCAGATGAGGTCTGGGACAAAACAACCGACACGTACAGGTTAATGATATCCTCACCTTTCCACAGAGGGGTCATATTACTGTGTAGCCCAAACTGTTCGGCTACTACAGACAGGAGTTGGCAGATTGGCTGTACCGACTTCAGACGAGATCCAAGACACTTGTGGGGATCGTAGGGCAACACGGAGAACACCGTCGTGATCGTGAGAGTTATCTTTCCATAGAGGGGGGAGGGGGGGGGGTCATAATAGTTTTGAAGGCCAAACCGTTCGGACGATACTGCGACAAGACTGATTTTCGGGAGGTCTCATGGTCCGACAAAACACCGGTCTAGCGCGGTCACCTTTACACCGTAGATGTAGAAGTGTGACATCGGAGGATGTGCTGGATTGAGATGCATCCAATGCACACAACAACAACAAAACAGATCCCTCTTAATCAGACTGACAATTTTTATTATTATGCTAATTAGATTTCCGAGAGGCCACGGACTTCCGACTCTATGGGGGTTTTCTATGACTGGGGGACCAATGGGGAAATGTTTAACACAGAGATTCCCACAATAAATATTGCTAAACTATTTTGCTAAAGGACAGACAGTGAACCTTTCGGATGCCACCAAGTCTCCCCTGACATCCTTTCCCTTTTAAAAAATAAAAACTCCTGAAGACACAGACACCAAAAATGTAATGTCATTTTCCTAACAGGAAAATAACAGAAAGGGGGATTGTAGAATATTAGAATTATATTTATATTTATATGTATTGTCCGATGCCAATTCAAGGTTGCATTTAGTTAACGCAACAGAAGAGAAGGAAACCAACTACCCCTGATTCTCCCGTTCCTTGTCCATCCCCAGACTGTGTCCAACTACCCCTGAATCCCCCGTTCCTTATCCATCCCCAGACTGTGTCCAACTACCCCTGAATCTCCTGTTCCTTATCCATCCCCAGACTGTGTTCAACTACCCCTGAATCTCCCGTTCCTTGTTTTTATCTTCGGACCTTTGTTCTGATCATTTTCAGATAAGCAGTCGAAAAGGACGAGAGAAATACCAGTTTTGTAAACAGCTCTACCTACAATTTGATTGACAGATAATGGAACCAGTAAAGTGGCCGTACCATGGCAACATGCGTCCGAAGCGTGTCCAGGGAGAGCGGGAGACCAGGAAGCCTATGGTGGGATCCGTTATAGCGTCCCAGGCCCTCCCCACAAACAGGATGATCGACGCATAGAACGGGTCCAACTAGAGAGGAGAGAGAGAGAGAGAGGAGAGAGAGAGGGAGAGGAGAGAGAGAGAGTACGAGAGAGAGAAAGAGAGAGAGAAAGAGAGAGAGAGAGAAAGTACGAGAGAGAGGAGAGAGAGAGAGAGAAAGAGAGAGAGTACGAGAGAGAGAGAGAGAGAGAAAGAGAGAGAGAGAGAGAGACAGAGAGAGAGAGAGAGACAGAGAGAGACAGAGAGAGAGAGAGAGAGAGAGAGAGAGAGAGAGAGAGACAGAGAGAGAGAGACAGGGAGAAGGGTTAGAGTTATGGATGGGTGGATGTATGAAAATGAAGAAATTCTTCTAGAATATTCCCCATCTAGTGCACTACTCCGGACCAGAGTCCTATGGTTCTCCCTATGGGCCCTGGTCTAAAGTAGTGCACTATGGGCCCTGGTCTAAAGTAGTGCACTATGGGCCCTGGTCTAAAGTAGTGCACTATGGGCCCTGGTCTAAAGTAGTGCACTATGGGCCCTGGTCTAAAGTAGTGCACTATGGGCCCTGGTCTAAAGTAGTGCACCAGAAAAGGGAATAAGGTGGCATTTGGAGACGCAGATCCTCTTCAGTCAATCAGAGTCGATGTCATTGTTGGCGAGCGGCCGTGGCTAGCGGTCACAGGTTAGCGTTTCATTATGAATGTTGTTCTGTTGGCAGCTCTGCAGTGGTCACTAGTTGGCACAGCCACAAACCTTTAAAAAAAACACACTGCTAAACGCCTAACCTAAAATTAAGACCAAAAAGCACATTTTTGGGGGTTTCATGAACTTTCACAACATGTCCAATTTTGAATTTGCAGCTGGCAAGGAGAAGAAGAAAAAAAAACACTTAGTTCCAAGATAAAAGACTCCTGACAAACGTCAATCTGCCCAGCGACCACACCATCCTGGGAGGGAGGGAGGGAGGGAGGGAGGGGGAGGAACGGAGGGGAGGGAGGGAGGGAGGGAGGGAGGGAGGGAGGGGGAGGAACGGAGGGGAGGGAGGGAGGGAGGGAGGGGGAGGAACGGAGGGGAGGGAGGGAGGGAGGGGAGGAACGGAGGGGAGGGAGGGAGGGAGGGGGAGGGACAGAGGGGAGGGAGGGAGGGGGAGGGACAGAGGGAGGGAGGGAGGGGGAGGGACAGAGGGGAGGGAGGGAGTTAGGGAGGGGAGGGAGGGAGTTAGGGAGGGGAGGGAGGGAGGGAGGGAGGGAGGGAGGGAGGGAGGGAGGGAGGGAGGGAGGGAGGGAGAGGAACGGAGGGGAGGGAGGGAGGGAGGGACAGAGGGAGGGAGGGAAGGAGGGACAGAGGGAGGGAGGGAAGGAGGGACAGAGGGAGGGAGGGAGGGACAGAGGGGAGGGAGGGACAGAGGGGAGGGAGGGGGAGGAACAGAGGGGAGGGAGGGGGAGGAACGGAGGGAGGGAGGGAGGGACAGAGGGGAGGGAGGGGAGGGGAGGGAGGGGGAGGAGGGAGGGGAGGGAGGGAGGGAGGGACAGAGGGAGGGAGGGAGGGAAGGAGGGACAGAGGGGAGGGAGGGACAGAGGGGAGGGAGGGGGAGGAACAGAGGGGAGGGAGGGAGGGACAGAGGGAGGGAGGGAGGGACAGAGGGAGGGAGGGAGGGACAGAGGGAGGGAGGGGGAGGAACGGAGGGGAGGGAGGGAGGGAGGGACAGAGGGAGGGAGGGAAGGAGGGACAGAGGGAGGGAGGGACAGAGGGGAGGGAGGGACAGAGGGAGGGAGGGAGGGACAGAGGGGAGGGAGGGAAGGGGAGGGAGGGGGAGGAACGGAGGGGAGGGAGGGAGGGACAGAGGGAGGGAGGGAGGGACAGAGGGGAGGGAGCGAGGGGCGGAGGGGAGGGACGGAGGGAGGGAGGGACAGAGGGGAGGGAGGGAGGGGATGTCTGAAGTGCCATAGATGTCAGCCTACATACTGCAAGCTAGAAGGACATGCAGCACTGAGTTCTCCATACATCTTTTGACAAGTAGGTTTCAGATCTGCGAGTTATTGAGGGGTGGTGGACGAAGGGTCAATGGGTTTTTTTGTATGACGTGCGAACCCATAAAACGGCCCGTAGCCTTCACGTACGTAGCTGGTTGACCAATCAAAGCAGCCAAAAAGGTTCAATGTGGCAGCAAATGGAAGGAGAGTTCACTAAAGCAATGATAGGTGGAATAAAAAAATTATCATTTTAAATCACAGAATTAAAAATTTAGCGAAATGAGAAGGAGTACGCTACCACAAACACACAACAGGTGGACAGTTGTTTTATCTGAATGGGGTTAAGCATGTTGCCTCATTTAGCTTAGCTTCGCTAGCTTCTCTAGGCTACTCGGGCCACTTTTATATGAGATGATGAATAACATGGTATTACAAGATATTTAGTCTAGTAGCCGAGATGCCTCGGTTAATTAATCTCTCTCCCCCGGGCCTTTTATTTAACCTTTATTTCATAAACAAATTCTAAATTGACAATGACGGCCTACACCGGCCTAACCCGGACGACGCTGGGTCAATTGTTCACCGCCCTATGGGACTCCCAATCACGCCCGGTTGTGATACAGCCTGGAATCGAACCAGGGTCTGTAGTGACACCTCTAGCACTGAGATGCGGTGCAATAGACCGCCTTAGACCGCTGCGCCACTCGGGAGTGAATCATCAGCACCATCTGTTTCTCCCATCTCACCAGCACCTTCACAGCAAGGGAGCACCAGCCTCTCACTCACGCAGCGCTCAGGTTACAAACAGAAGTTAAAAAATAATAATAATAATATTATAATAATAATAAATAAAAACTTGTATTCAGAATATCCAACAAAAATGTTTATAAATATAAAATATATACTATGTGAATAGTGAATGTATATATACTATGTGAATAGTGAAAGCCCCGCCCCCCCCCCAGATGAATCACCTGTGCCACGTCCAATAGGTATATCTGAAGGAAGAAGCCGAGAGCACATCCTGTGATCTGATAGGGCGCTCCTCCCACCGCGTAGCACAGCTTGTTGCATACGGACAACCTGTTCTTCTGTTCGCGCTGAGAAAGAGAGACAAAAGGAGGGGTTCGTTCGTTAAACGAGAAGTTTACTTTCCTTTTATTCCATCGTTAGGCAACACAAACGGGTGGAGGAATGAATACTCATTGAAGGTTGGATTAGGCCTAATAGTTCAATGCATTAGTCACGTCAGTCTGTCGAGTCAAAGACGTTGACTACGGGAAAGCAGAAACCCCTTCCAGACTTCCATGGAATTGATTGATTTTTACAGACACCAACTTTGTTGCAGTCTAACCTTCTACACAAATGTACTGAGAAAATAAAAAAAAAGAACTGACTGGAAAGTGGAACACATCAACAAAGTGATTCTAAACAACTGGACAACGTGCAACCTGAAAAATGTAGCGTGAGATGACACACATTAACCTAGCGCTCTCTCTCTCTCCAGTCTCTCTCTCTCTCTCTCTCCAGGCTCTCTCTCTCTCCAGTCTCTCTCTCTCTCTCTCTCTCCAGTCTCTCTCTCTCTCTCTCTCTCCAGTCTCTCTCCAGTCTCTCCAGTCTCTCTCCAGTCTCTCTCTCTCTCCAGTCTCTCTCTCTCTCCAGTCTCTCTTTCCCTCCAGTCTCTCTCTCTCTCTCCAGTCTCTCTCCAGTCTCTCTCCAGTCTCTCTCTCTCCAGTCTCTCTCTCTCCAGTCTCTCTCTCTCTCTCCAGTCTCTCTCTCTCTCCAGTCTCTCTTTCCCTCCAGTCTCTCTCTCTCTCTCCAGTCTCTCTCCAGTCTCTCTCTCTCCAGTCTCTCTCTCTCTCTCTCCAGTCTCTCACTCTCTCCAGTCTCTCTCTCTCTCTCCAGTCTCTCTCTCTCTCTCTCCAGTCTCTCTCTCTCTCTCCAGTCTCTCTCTCTCTCTCCAGGCTCTCTCTCTCTCTCCAGTCTCTCCAGTCTCTCTCTCTCTCCAGTCTCTCTCTCTCTCTCCAGTCTCTCTCTCTCTCTCCAGTCTCTCTCTCTCTCCAGTCTCTCTCTCTCACAGCTCTCCTCTTTCCTCCCAAAAGACCAAAGAACAATCGGATGATACAAAGTTCTGTTTGGCTGATCAACAGCCCGACTGAGAGAACCAGTGTGTGGGTCTCTAAATTCAGCTGGGAGGGGAGAGTTATCTGTCTACAGAATTCACCCACAGTAACGTGAGCACCAGCGCTGGGAGTCTGGGACAGGAGAGGCGTTTTTGTCATGACAGACCGACTCACTTCAACAGTGTGAACAGAACCCAGTAGCCTAATTATTCTGTCTCTGCCCACACAGGTTGTAGACTTGGGCATTTCCCACACCGATACCAATCACCCAGGCTACTTCCAAAATGGTACCCTTTTCCCTATATAGTGCGCTACTTTAGACCAGGGTCTATAGGGTAGTAGTGCGCTACTTTAGACCAGGGTCTATAGGGTAGTAGTGCACTACTTTAGACCAGGGTTTATAGGGTAGTAGTGCACTACTTTAGACCAGGGTCTATAGGGTAGTAGGACACTACTTTAGACCAGGGTCTATAGAATAGTAGTGCACTACTTTAGACCAGGGTCTATAGGGTAGTAGTGCACTACTTTAGACCAGGGTTTATAGGGTAGTAGTGCACTACTTTAGACCAGGGTTTATAGGGTAGTAGTGCACTACTTTAGACCAGGGTCTATAGGGTAGTAGGGCACTACTTTAGACCAGGGTCTATAGGGTAGTAGTACACTACTTTAGACCAGAGCCTATAGGGTGATGCTGTAGGGAATAGGGTCCTGCCAGGGAAACATTACGCAACCAAGGCCCACAGACTGGTCAGTGTGACCCTTCACAGGGTTGTCACAATCTATTTGGCAAGGATGAGGGCCGTTCTGCCCCCCCCCTCCCATGGAACTTTGCCATGTTGGCTTGCCAACAGGAAGCCCTCTCGTCTATCACTAATGGGCAATCAGGGGCACACACTCACACCCTCTACCTAAGCCAATGAAAAGGGCTCTCTGTGGCTGCCACCCGGTTTAGAAGAACCTTAAACGACGGGATCTCAGAGACCTCATTCACACATATGTATCCTGGTACTTCGTACCCGGTGTTCATCAACGAGTTTGTGCCCAGTCCCAAATCAATACCTACCAAAGACATCTAAACCTGACAGATGTTCAGGCCAAGTTCCCAGGCCATAAAACATGTGCAGTCTAAAGCAACTCTAGACTAAATATAAATCGTCACCTGCCTTTTAGAACTCGTGTCTATGATTGTTTGTACTTTCGATCCACTGTGTGAACATAAATGTCTTGAGTTAGTTAAGACTGTTGATGCACCAAGACATTATTTTGTTTCAGGCGACACGTTCTGACTGAAACACGACTCTCTCTTAAGCCTGATGTAACCATGGGGATATAAGGCATATTTCGGGCGAGTGGTCGACTGACTCAACTGGCAATATACAATAACACAGTTATTATTTTTTGTTCAGGTCAAACACCTGTGGTATTGGACAGGGTTTAATTCTTTTTTTTTAAACCAAAACCGTGAGGTGCATTTCCCAACTTAGGCTTATTGGGGCTACAGTGGGGCGGCAGGTAGCCTAGTGGTTAGAGTGTAGACGAGGCAGGTAGCCTAGTGGTTAGAGTGTAGACGAGGCAGGTAGCCTAGTGGTTAGAGTGTAGACGAGGCAGGTAGCCTAGTGGTTAGAGTGTAGACGAGGCAGGTAGCCTAGTGGTTAGAGTGTAGACGAGGCAGGTAGCCTAGTGGTTAGAGTGTAGACGAGGCAGGTAGCCTAGTGGTTAGAGTGTAGAGGAGGCAGGTAGCCTAGTGGTTAGAGTGGAGGGGCGGCAGGTAGCCTAGTGGTTAGAGTGTAGAGGAGGCAGGTAGCCTAGTGGTTAGAGTGTAGAGGAGGCAGGTAGCCTAGTGGTTAGAGTGTAGAGGAGGCAGGTAGCCTAGTGGTTAGAGTGTAGAGGAGGCAGGTAGCCTAGTGGTTAGAGTGGAGGGGCGGCAGGTAGCCTAGTGGTTAGAGTGTAGAGGAGGCAGGTAGCCTAGTGGTTAGAGTGGAGGGGCGGCAGGTAGCCTAGTAGTTAGAGTGTTGGGCCAGTAACCAGCAGGTAGCCTAGTGGTTAGAGCGTAGGGGCAGCATGTAGCCTAGTGGTTAGAGTGTAAAGGAGGCAGGTAGCCTAGTGGTTAGAGTGGAGGGGCGGCAGGTAGCCTAGTGGTTAGAGTGTAGAGGAGGCAGGTAGCCTAGTGGGTAGAGTGTAGAGGAGGCAGGTAGCCTAGTGGTTAGAGTGTAGGGGCGGCATGTAGCCTAGTGGTTAGAGCGTTGGACCAGTAACCCGAAAGGTTGCTGGATCGAATCCCTAAACTGACGAGGTAAAAAATCTGTCGTTCTGCCCCTGAATAATGCAGTTAGCCCGCTGTTTCCCTGGTAGGCCGACATTGTAAATAAGAGTTTGCTCTTAACTGATTTGCCTAGTTAAATGTATAAAATACTATCCAATGTGTCTGTCTGGCATGTGGGCCTACACTTGAAGAGGGAGTGAAATGTATTGAGAAAATGCAGAACCCTTCACATCATCTTAATGATATCCCCTTGTATGATATACAATGATATACAATATCCCCTTGTATATCATTAGATCCCCCATTCAGTTGGCCAGGACAGGATGGAACACGAGCCAGCCCACTGTCCCCATCCAAAAATACACCATGGTCCCTTACATAGCCACATTCCATCCCCCACTAATGAGCTAATGTGGACGTCACTGTGATGTAACACGGTTACATTTACTAAATAGTCCATCTAGTGACATCGTATAGGTCTACTTCCGTTTATTATTGAAAACACTTAGGCTAATAACAATTAGCACCAAATAAAAGTGCCGTTTATGTTGTCTGTCTGAGGCATCACCGGAAGACTACCGGCATTGTCAAAGGGACAAAGAAACTGATCACAAAAAAAAAATGCCAATCAATAATCGATTATTAGAGATAAAATATCGGAAAGGTCTTTCGGTGAACACCTATGTTGTTGATGACTAGGTAGAGTGAAATATTTCAAACGTATACACAGAGCAAGCATGCTTGGAAGGGGTCATTCCAATTTCAGAAGAGATCACAGCTCCAGCCCCGGCGAAATGACACGTCGCCTTGCTGCGAGTTACGTAGAGAGACGCTCCGCTGGCACCGTGCATTCGTTCTTATTATTCCAACCCCCAAAAGCGCCATAATAATTCAGATTTTTTTTTTTAAATGGCCTCAACCGCATAGTTATGTCTGATCACTTCTTATAGACCCATTTGAAGAATAATGTATATCAAAATAAAGGGCTAGCACCGCTACGAGAAGAGCTATAGTTACGAACCGGATAATCATTTGAAAATGAATAAAGGAAAGAAAATAAAAAACAGAATTACCTGTTCACTTTACGCCAAGCAAAAAAAAATGTCATTGAAACGTGGTGGCCGCTGTCATAACAGCCCGTGGAAATCAATGATAGGCAATATTATTGATCATCAATACGAAACGTATTATATAGACTTGTTCCAATAAATAACTAGGCTAATCTATTTAAATCGAAGCCGTCTTCCTCTCCGGTTTGGTTCAGAACGTATACTCATGAATATATAACGGCTGCTAATATTGTTGATAAAAGTATAAATTAATCAAACTTACCTTCACAGCTAATTTGACCACATCTGGGTTGACCGGTTTATTCGTTAATAAATTATTGTTGGAATATTGTTCGGTTCCTTCTCCTTTTGCCATCACTTTATGAATAAATAACCTTCTGAAAAACAATAAATATTATATAAACAAATCTGTTCGTAAAACCGGCGTATTGAAACAGAAATCAGTAGCACCTTTAGAGTTGAGTTCAGACTACACACAACCAGAGAAGTGACGATGAAGAAGCTGTCATTCATGAGGTAGTAGTGAGATCCCGCCCCCCCGTCAACAGGCCACCATTCACTATCAGTCAACCCCGCCCACAAAGAGACGTCCAAAGAGAAAAGACTGATATTATCAGACTCTTTAGAGATCTTGTTAGTATATCTATAGTACATTTATTAAGAAGGCAAGTGGAAGGAATGAAAAGGCCTTATTTGTCTTTATTGTTCTTACAACGTATGATTTTACGAAGCTTCAGGTCCTTTTTAAGAATGGCAGTGGACTGACATGTAATCCAATAGGTCAGGGTTCCCCAACCGAAATTGGCCCGCGAGCGCTTTCATTTGCCCACGTATAGTTTTCCCACGTGTAGTAGAGACACGTGATCGTATACAAACGTAATCAAGGTTTAAAAATGATTCTTTTTTTTTTTGTGTTGTCAAACGTTATATCTGTTTGTGCTTTTTGCAGTCTACAAATGATTTGTTCCAGATCGACCCGCAGCTGATGATCCCTTCAATAGGCTAAACATTACAGGCTATTAGAGGCCAACAACTTGACAGCATTATGGCCTATTTCAGAATAACAATATCCACAAATGAGTTCAATCGCAGGGTATTGTTAAAATAGGAATAGTCATTTTACATTGCAGATGTTTAGTCATGCCAAAACTACCCAATACCATAGTGGTTTATTCAAAATGTTTTGCAATAATTTTTTATTTCGATTGTCCGTTTTCATATTTATTCTGGTTATGTAAAACATGTACATGATAGAAGGTAAATGTACATATCTGTTAAGCCATATCTGTTAAGCCAGGCCAAGCTCAATAAAGCACTGATAAAGTATTTGAAATGATTTCAAATATGATTTGAACCCAGGTCTGGGTACTAGAGTCAGACTGGACACACAGATCAATGTGTGTCAACAGAAGAGAAGATAAATTGGCTGTGGTGTCAGTAAATGGAGATGACAGTAATATTCTGTAACAGTGTTGACACACAGTCACTCTCCCTCCCTCCCTCCCTCCCTCCCTCCCTCCCTCCCTCCCTCCCTCTCACAAACACACACACACTCACACACAGACTCTCTCTCTTTCTCTCACACACACGTGCAGACACACACACACACACACACACACACACACAATTCCCTATAGGCCCCGGTCAACAGTAGTGCACCCTATTCCCTATAGGCCTCTAGTCAACAGTAGTGCACCCTATTCCCTATAGGCCCCGGTCAACAGTAGTGCACCCTATTCCCTATAGGACTCTGGTCAACAGTAGTGCACCCTATTCCCTATAGGTCTCTGGTCAACAGTAGTGCACCCTATTCCCTATAGGTCTCTGGTCAACAGTAGTGCACCCTATTCTCTATAGGTCTCTGGTCAACAGTAGTGCACCCTATTCCCTATAGGTATCTGGTCAACAGTAGTGCACCCTATTCCCTATAGGTCTCTGGTCAACAGTAGTGCACCCTATTCCCTATAGGTCTCTGGTCAACAGTAGTGCACCCTATTACCTGTAGGTATCTGGTCAACAGTAGTGCACCCTATTCCCTATAGGTCTCTAGTCAACAGTAGTGCACCCTATTCCCTATAGGTCTCTGGTCAACAGTAGTGCACCCTATTACCTGTAGGTCTCTGGTCAACAGTAGTGCACCCTATTCCCTATAGGTCTCTGGTCAACTGTAGTGCACCCTATTCTCTATAGGTCTCTGGTCAACAGTAGTGCACCCTATTCCCTATAGGTATCTGGTCAACAGTAGTGCACCCTATTCCCTATAGGTCTCTGGTCAACAGTAGTGCACCCTATTCCCTATAGGTCTCTGGTCAACAGTAGTGCACCCTATTACCTGTAGGTATCTGGTCAACAGTAGTGCACCCTATTTCCTATAGGTCTCTAGTCAACAGTAGTGCACCCTATTCCCTATAGGTATCTGGTCAAACGTTCACTATATAGGGAGCCATTTTGGACTCAACCAACAATCAGTGATTTCCTCTAGGAGCTGGACCAATCAGTGAGGTCCTCTATGAGCAGGGTTGTAACTTGCTCACACCTAGTCTACAATATTTTCACACAGGTTTCACAAAGCATGACTGACCCTGACCCAAAAATACAGAACTTTCTCAGAGTCTCCTTTTACTCTGCCTCTCTGTGGTGGTTCTGTTTTCTGTCATATCTCTCTACCGGCGTACTGCGGAGAAACCAACATGACCTCTACGAACTGACAGCTATCAGGCTGGGGCAGACATTTACCTCACGCTGGCCTCATGGACACATTTACCTCACGCTGGTGTCATGGAAACATTTACCTCACGCTGGCGTCATGGAAACATTTACCTCACGCTGGCGTCATGGACAGATTTACCTCACGCTGGCCTCATGGAAACATTTACCTCACGCTGGCCTCATGGAAACATTTACCTCACGCTGGCCTCATGGAAACATTTACCTCACGCTGGCCTCATGGAAACATTTACCTCACGCTGGCCTCATGGAAACATTTACCTCACGCTGGCCTCATTGAAACATTTACCTCACGCTGGCCTCATGGAAACATCTACCTCACGCTGGCCTCATGGAAACAATTACCTCACGCTGGCCTCATGGAAACATTTACCTCACGCTGGCCTCATGGAAACAATTACCTCACGCTGGCGTCATGGAAACAATTACCTCACGCTGGCGTCATGGAAACAATTACCTCACGCTGGCCTCATGGAAACAATTACCTCACGCTGGCCTCATGGAAACAATTACCTCACGCTGGCGTCATGGAAACATTTACCTCACGCTGGCGTCATGGAAACATTTACCTCACGCTGGCGTCATGGAAACATTTACCTCACGCTGGCCTCATGGAAACATTTACCTCACGCTGGCCTCATGGAAACATTTACCTCACGCTGGCCTCATGGAAACATTTACCTCACGCTGGCCTCATGGAAACATTTACCTCACGCTGGCCTCATGGAAACATCTACCTCACGCTGGCCTCATGGAAACAATTACCTCACGCTGGCCTCATGGAAACATTTACCTCACGCTGACGTCATGGAAACAATTACCTCACGCTGGCGTCATGGAAACATTTACCTCACGCTGGCCTCATGGAAACATTTACCTCACGCTGGCCTCATGGAAACAATTACCTCACGCTGGCCTCATGGAAACAATTACCTCACGCTGGCCTCATGGAAACATTTACCTCACGCTGGCCTCATGGACACATTTACCTCACGCTGGCCTCATGGACACATTTACCTCACGCTGGCGTCATGGAAACATTTACCTCACGCTGGCGTCATGGAA
>NC_143039.1:76406114-76436114 GCF_057628025.1 Oncorhynchus mykiss | reverse complement strand
CAGAAGTGGTAGAGATACTCTAAATGATCGGCTATGAAAAGCCAACTGACATTTACTCCTGAGGTGCTGACTTGTTGCACCCTCGACAACTACTGTGATTATTATTATTTGACCCTGTTGGTCATCTATGAATATTTGAACATCTTGGCCATGTTCTGTTATAATCTCCACCCGGCACAGCCAGAAGAGGACTGGCCACCCCTCAGAGCCTGGTTCCTCTCTAAGTTTCTTCCTAGGTTCTGGCCTTTCTAGGGAGTTTTTCCTAGCCACCGTGCTTCTACACCTGCATTGCTTGCTGTTTGGGGTTTTAGGCTGGGTTTCTGTACAGCACTTTGAGATATCAGCTGATGTACGAAGGGCTATATAAATACATTTGAATGATTGATTGATTGATCTAATCCAATAAATACATTTGATTTGATATTTGTCTTCCTCTTGTGTTACTATGATCATGTTCACGGTTAAATCCCGTTGTATTCAGCCCATGTGTGTAACGGTTGTAGTTGGTGGAAGAAGGTGAGGACCAAGGTGCAGCGTGGGACGTGTTCGGCATTTTATGAAATAGAACTGAACACTAGATAACAACGTAACAAAAGGCACAACCGAAACAGCTCCGTCAGGTGCAACAGCAATTAATCACCCACAACTCAAAATGGGAAAACAGGCTGCCTAAGTATGATTGTCAATCAGAGACAACGATAACCAGCTGCCTCTGATTGAGAACCATACCAGGCCAAACACATAGAAATAGAAAACCTAGAACTACAACATAGAATGCCCACCCACATCACACCCTGACCAAACTAAAAATAAAAAAACATACAACGCAATCTACGGTCAGGACAATGTGACAAATAAATAATGTATCTGATTAGAGTTTCAATGAATCTCACGTCACAAAATACACCACATTCTACTCAATAAGCCAATTAAAACAGGGAATGAGGGAATGAATGAATTAAAGACAGGAGACGTCTGAACTGTCACACAATGGGATGTGTGGATGGCACCTAATATCTGTCATACTCACCTTCTCCACCCTTCACTGTTGATATGGAACACATTGTCACCGTAGGTCATTCTCTCCTTATTGAAGATCAGAGGAAATCATCTCTCTCTCTCTCTCTCCCTCTCTCTCTCTCATACGCACACACACACACACACACACACACACACACACACACACACACACACACACACACACACACACACACACACACACACACACACACACACACACACACACACACACACACTAACTAACAGGCTACAGAGAACACTATCTGAGAGGTTACCAGTGACACTACAGCACTGGTCCCCTTCCCCACCTCCTCCCCCTTCCTCACCTCCTCCCCCCTTCCGCACCTTCTCCCCCCTTCCTCCCCCCTCCCCCCTACCTCACCTCCTCCTCCCCCTTCCTCACTTCCTCCCCCCTTCCTCACCTCCTCCCCCTTCATTCCTTCCTCACTTCCTCCCCCCTTCCTCACCTCCTCTCCCTTCCTCACCCCCCTTCCTTCTTCACTTCCTCCCCCTTCCTTCTTCACTTCCTCCCCCCTTCCTTCTTCACTTCCTCCCCCTTCCTTCTTCACTTCCTCCCCCTTCTTTCTTCACCTCCTCCCCCTTCCTCACCCCCCCTTCCACACCTCCTCCCCCTTCCTCATCCCCCCTTCCTTCTTCACTTCGTCCCCCTTCCTTCCTCACTTCCTCCCCCCTTCCTCACCTCCTCCCCCTTCCTCATCCCCCCCTTCCTTCCTCACTTACATGTAACCATTAGGCAACAAAGGGGTTGTCCACACATGTATGAATACATGGCTACAGATTTGTGATCATAATCCCTAGCTGTGTGTTGCCGCTTTCCATGTTGTCTGTTGTCTGTAGCTTGTGAGGTGTGGAAACACTTTGTTGCTTTTAAGAATTTTGTCTTGTTGCTTTTTTGTTCTATGTTGCTCTGTCTGTATGCTACGTCTTGCTTGTCCTATGTTGCTCTGTCTGTAAACTATGGACAGAGAAAGAGAGGGAGGGAGGGAGGGAGGGAGGGAGGGAGGGAGGGAGGGGGAGGGAGGGAGGGAGGGAGGGAGGGAGGGAGGGGGAGGGAGGGAGGGAGAGCAAGGGAGGGAGGGAGGGAGAGGGAGGGAGAAGAGACACAGAGATAGAAATCTGTCACTGGCTTCCCGAGTGGAACAGCGGTCTAAGGCTGAGAGAAGAGGAGTCACTACAGACCCAGGTTCGATTCCAGGCTTTGTCACCACCGGCCTTGATCGGGAAAACCATGGGGCGGCACACCATTGGCCCAGCCTTGTCCGGGTTAGGGGAGGGTTTGGCCCAGCCTTGTCCGGGTTAGGGAGGGTTTGGCCCAGCCTTGTCCGGGTTAGGGGAGGGTTTGGCCCAGCCTTGTCCGGGTTAGGGGAGGGTTTGGCCCAGCCTTGTCCGGGTTAGGGGAGGGTTTGGCCCAGCCTTGTCCGAGTTAGGGGAGGGTTTGGGGTCTTTACTTGGCTCATCGCTCTCTAGTGACTCCTTGTGGTGGGCCGGGCGCCTGCAGGCTGACTTCGGTTGTCAGTTGAACAGTGTTTAATTTCTACGCAGGTGCGGCTGGCTTCCGGGTTAAGCGAGCGGGTGTTATAAGGAGCACGGCATGTTTCGGAGGACGCATGAATCGACCTTCGCCTCTCCCGAGCCTATTGGGGAGTTGCAGCAATCAGACAAGATCGCAATTGGATATCACAAAATTTTTAAAATACATACAGAAAACCAACATAACAAAGCCATCACCTACAGAGAGATGAAGCTGGAGAAGAGTCCCCTTAGCAAGCTGGTCCTGCTTAGGGAATAGAAGAATCATTTTGCACGCCCAATTTTTCAGTTTTTGATTTGTTAAAAAAGTTTGAAATATCCAATAAATGTCGTTCCACTTCATGATTGTGTCCCACTTGTTGTTGATTCTTCACAAAAAAAATACAGTTTTATATCTTTATGTTTGAAGCCTGAAATGTGGCAAAAGGTCGCAAAGTTCAAGGGGGCCGAATACTTTCGCAAGGCACTGTATGTAGACATTATATGACATTTGAAATGTCACTTTTCCTTTGAAACTCTTGCGAGTGTGTTTATTGTAAAAATGTTATTGTTTCATTTTTTATTTCTTATCTATTTTACTTGCTTTGGCAATGTAAACATGTGTTTCTCATGCCAATAAAGCCCTTTGAATTGAATTGAGGGAGCGAGAGAGAGTGGGGAGGGGGGGAGGGAAAGAGAGAGAGACGGAGATACAAAGAGACAGACAGAGAGAGTGAGAGCATTAGATGGACAGATGCAGAAAGATAGGGGGGGGGGGGGGGGGGGGTGAGAAAGACAAAGGCTGAGATATACTATATCAACCAACCCTCTCTGGACAATATCTCTCTCTCTCTGCCTCTCTCTCTCTCTCTCTCTCTCTCTCTGCCTCTCTCTCTCTGCCTCTCTCTCTTTCTCTGCCTCTCTCTTTCTCTGCCTCTCTCTCTTTCTCTGCCTCTCTCTTTCTCTGCCTCTCTCTCTCTTTATATCTCTCTCTCTCTCTTTGCCTCTCTTTCTCTGCCTCTCTCTTTCTCTGCCTCTCTCTATTTCTCTGCCTTTCTCTTTCTCTGCCTCCCTCTCTCTCTCTTTATACCTCTCTCTCTCTCTCTCTCTCTCTCTGCCTCTCTCTCTCTCTCTCTCCCTCCCTTCCCCTCTCTCTCGCTCTCTCTCACTCTCTCCCTCCATGCCTTACTTCTGCCTCATCAAACATAACAGTTATGACACATAGCTAAGCAAGCATAATGAGGTACTGTATCTTAAACAGACAGTAGACTCATATCTGCAATGATACAGTATATTGTACTACTGTAAGTTTATATCTGCAGAGGAGATAGAAGTTGCTTCTACATAATCTTAGCCTCGTACCACGTGTAGCGAAACTGAATTTAAGTTCATACGAGGCTAATATAATGTGTCCGTCACCATTTTGTAACTTAAATCAAATCACGTTTTGTTGGTCACATGTTATTGCGAGTGTAGCGAAAAGCTTGTGCTTCTAGGTCCGAATTTGACTGTATGGGGGAAAATGATTGGATGGGTGGACGGACGGACGGACGGAAAGATGGAAAAGAGACAGAGAGAGAATGACAGACAGACAGACAGACAGACAGACAGACAGACAGACAGACAGACAGACAGAAAAGAGACAGAGAGAGAATGACAGAAAGACAGGGAAAAGAAAGGAGAGGGATTTAGAAAGAGAAAGAAAGAAACAGAGAAAGAGACGATGGATAGAGGGAGAGATACAGACCGGCGTGTTTCTATGGGAAGAACAGGAGATGCAACATCGCCGGCAGCCAATCGGTGGGCTCGGTTAAAATGATGAAAGGGAGTGTCCTAGCAACAGCGGAGTAAATATCAGAGCAGCCATCATCCAATCTTAGTCGGGAAAAAGCACACAATACATGAACATGCGTTTGAACGGCATGTCAGTCCTATCTGTGTGCTGTGAGGGTTATTGTAAACGTCATTGTGTGTATAGCTGCATGACACAAATGGACAGGGCTTACTCTGCTACATTTGCACACACTGTACATAGATTTTTCTATTTTCTATTGTGTTATTGACTGTACTTTTGTTTATGTGTAACTCTGTGCCGTTGTATGTGTCTCACTGCTTTGCTTTATCTTGGCCAGGTCACAATTGTAAATGAGAACTTGTTCTCAACTGGCCTACCTGGTTAACACTGTGCCAAGTTACTTTTCAGTGTGTTCTCACCAACAAGTAAACAGTAGTCAGGGGGTGTGGGTACTGGGTAAACAGTAGTCAGGGGGTGTGGGTACTGGGTAAACAGTAGTCAGGGGGTGTGGGTACTGGGTAAACAGTAGTCAGGAGGTGTGGGTACTGGGTAAACAGTAGTCAGGGGGTGTGGGTACTGGGTAAACAGTAGTCAGGGGGTGTGGGTACTGGGTAAACAGTAGTCAGGAGGTGTGGGTACTGGGTAAACAGTAGTCAGGGGGTGTGGGTACTGGGTAAACAGTAGTCAGGGGGTGTGGGTACTGGGTAAACAGTAGTCAGGGGGTGTGCTTACTGGGTAAACAGTAGTCAGGGGTGTGGGTACTGGGTAAACAGTAGTCAGGGGTGTGGGTACTGGGTAAACAGTAGTCAGGAGGTGTGGGTACTGGGTAAACTGTAGTCAGGGGTGTGGGTACTGGGTAAACAGTAGTCAGGTGTGTGGTAACTGCACTTGGGTAAACAGTAGTCAGGGGTGTGGGTACTGGGTAAACAGTAGTCAGGGGGTGTGGGTACTGGGTAAACAGTAGTCAGGGGGTGTGCTTACTGGGTAAACAGTAGTCAGGGGTGTGGGTACTGGGTAAACAGTAGTCAGGGGTGTGGGTACTGGGTAAACAGTAGTCAGGAGGTGTGGGTACTGGGTAAACTGTAGTCAGGGGTGTGGGTACTGGGTAAACAGTAGTCAGGTGTGTGGTAACTGCACTTGGGTAAACAGTAGTCAGGGGTGTGGGTACTGGGTAAACAGTAGTCAGGGGGTGTGGGTACTGGGTAAACAGTAGTCAGGGGGTGTGGGTACTGGGTAAACAGTAGTCAGGTGGTGTGGGTACTGCACACGGTGCACTCGGGTAAACAGTAGTCAGGGGGTATGGGTACTGGGTAAACAGTAGTCAGGGGTGTGGGTACTGGGTAAACAGTAGTCAGGTGTGTGGTAACTGCACTTGGGTAAACAGTAGTCAGGGGTGTGGGTACTGGGTAAACAGTAGTCAGGTGTGTGGTAACTGCACTTAGGTAAACAGTAGTCAGGGGGTGTGGGTACTGGGTAAACAGTAGTCAGGGGGTGTGGGTACTGGGTAAACAGTAGTCAGGGGGTGTGGGTACTGGGTAAACAGTAGTCAGGGGGTGTGGGTACTGGGTAAACAGTAGTCAGGGGGTGTGGGTACTGGGTAAACAGTAGTCAGGTGGTGTGGGTACTGCACACGGTGCAGTCGGGTAAACAGTAGTCAGGGGGTGTGGGTACTGGGTAAACAGTAGTCAGGGGGTGTGGGTACTGCACTCGGTGCACTCAGGTAAACAGTAGTCAGGGGTGTGGGTACTGGGTAAACAGTAGTCAGGAGGTGTGGGTACTGGGTAAACAGTAGTCAGGGGGTGTGGGTACTGGGTAAACAGTAGTCAGGAGGTGTGGGTACTGGGTAAACAGTAGTCAGGGGGTGTGGGTACTGCACTCGGTGCACTCAGGTAAACAGTAGTCAGGGGTGTGGGTACTGGGTAAACAGTAGTCAGGAGGTGTGGGTACTGGGTAAACAGTAGTCAGGGGGTGTGGGTACTGGGTAAACAGTAGTCAGGAGGTGTGGGTACTGGGTAAACAGTAGTCAGGGGGTGTGGGTACTGGGTAAACAGTAGTCAGGGGGTGTGGGTACTGGGTAAACAGTAGTCAGGAGGTGTGGGTACTGGGTAAACAGT
The DNA here is from genome assembly GCF_057628025.1 of Oncorhynchus mykiss. NCBI lineage: Eukaryota > Metazoa > Chordata > Actinopteri > Salmoniformes > Salmonidae > Oncorhynchus > Oncorhynchus mykiss. The sequence continues at coordinate 76,429,655 of NC_143039.1, read as the reverse complement.
AGTCAGGGGTGTGGGTACTGGGTAAACAGTAGTCAGGAGGTGTGGGTACTGGGTAAACAGTAGTCAGGGGGTGTGGGTACTGGGTAAACAGTAGTCAGGAGGTGTGGGTACTGGGTAAACAGTAGTCAGGGGGTGTGGGTACTGCACTCGGTGCACTCAGGTAAACAGTAGTCAGGGGTGTGGGTACTGGGTAAACAGTAGTCAGGGGGTGTGGGTACTGGGTAAACAGTAGTCAGGGGGTGTGGGTACTGGGTAAACAGTAGTCAGGGGGTGTGGGTACTGCACTCGGTGCACTCAGGTAAACAGTAGTCAGGGGGTGTGGGTACTGGGTAAACAGTAGTCAGGGGGTGTGGGTACTGGGTAAACATTAGTCAGGGGGTGTGGGTACTGGGTAAACAGTAGTCAGGGGGTGTGGGTACTGGGTAAACAGTAGTCAGGGGGTGTGGGTACTGGGTAAACAGTAGTCAAGGGGTGTGGGTACTGGGTAAACAGTAGTCAGGGGGTGTGGGTACTGGGTAAACAGTAGTCAGGGGGTGTGGGTACTGGGTAAACAGTAGTCAGGGGGTGTGGGTACTGGGTAAACAGTAGTCAGGGGGTGTGGGTACTGGGTAAACAGTAGTCAGAATCATTGAGAGGGTTCGATTAATCTTTGCCCGTGTATAACATGTGTGTTCTGCACTACCTGAAAGACAGTTTCTATCTCAAGGCCATCAGACTGTTAAACAGCCATCACTAGCACATTAGAGGCTTGCCTGTAGGCATAGACAAGAAATCACTGACCACTTTAAGGAATGAAACACTAGTCACTTCAACAAGGTTTACATATCTGGCATTACTCGTCTCATATGTACTGTATATACTGTATTCTATACTATTCTACTGTATCTTAGTACGTTCTGCTCCGATATCGCTCGTCCATATGTACAGTGGGGCAAAAAATGATTTAGTCAGCCACCAATTGTGCAAGTTCTCCCACTTAAAAACATGAGAGAGGCCTGTAATTTTCATCATAGGTACACTTCAACTATGACAGACAAAATGAGAAAAAAAATCCAGAAAATCACATTGTAGGATTTTTAAAGAAATTATTTGCAAATTATGATGGAAAATAAGTTTGGTCAATAACAAAAGTTTATCTCAATACTTTGTTATATACCCTTTGTTGGCAATGACAGAGGTCAAACTTTGTCCGTTCTGCTCTGACATCGCTCGTCCATAGGTATATAGTCTTAATTCATTCCTTACCTAGATTTACATGTGTATTGGGTATATGTTGTAAAACTGTTAAGATATTACTTGTTAGACATTACTGTCGAAGCTAGAAACACAATCGTTTCGCTACACCCGCAATAACATCTGCTAAACGCGTGTACGAGACCAATAAAATTGTATTGTATTTTAATTGTAATTTTAATTTGATTGCATTCGATTTGGAACCGGGCTGCCTCTCTGAAGTGAGCCAGGTGCCCGTTCTGTCCGTCTGTGAAGTCGGCTCAAAACAAACATCATTTAATTAAGCATGTTTACTATTCATTTGTATAATTTTTTTTTATTTAACCTTTAAAACCTGTTGGATCTCTAGGGGCGCTATTTCATTTTTGGATAAAAAACGTTCCCGTTTTAAGCGCGATATTTTGTCACGAAAAGATGCTCTACTATGCATATTCTTGACAGTTTTTGAAAGAAAACACTCTGAAGTTTCAGAATCTGCAAAGATATTGTCTGTAAGTGCCCCAGAACTCATTCTACAGGCGAAACCAAGATGATGCGTCAAGCAGGAAATTAGCAGAATCTCTGAAGCTCTGTTTTGCATTGTCTCCTTATATGGCTGTGATTGCGCAAGGAATGAGCCTACACTTTCTGTCGTTTCCCCAAGGTGTTTGCAGCATTGTGACGTATTTGTAGGCATATCATTGGAAGATTGACCATAACAGACTACATTTTCCAAGTGTCCGCCTGGTGTCCTGCGTGGAATTCGGTGCGCAAACGCCAGCTGCTTGTACTTTTCCATTTGATTGAGGGGAGAAACCATGCTTCCACGAACGATATATCATTGAAGAGATATGTGAAAAACACCTTGAGGATTGATTCTAAACAACGTTTGCCATGTTTTCAGTCGATATTATGGAGTTAATTTGGAAAAAAGTTCGCGTTTTGAGGACTGAATTTTCGTTTTTTTTTTGGTAGCCAAATGTGATGTACAAAACGGAGCTATTTCTAATACACAAAGAATCTTTTTTGGAAAAACTGAGCATCTGCTATCTAACTGAGAGTATCCTCATTGAAAACATCCGAAGTTCTTCAAAGGTAAATTATTTTATTTTGAAGGCTTTTATGTTTTTGTTGAAATCTTGCGTGCTGGATGCTAACGCTAATGCTAACGCTAAATGCTACGCTAGCTAGCCACTTTTACACAAATGATTGTTTTCCCATGGTTGAGAAGCATATTTTGAAAATCTGAGATGACAGTGTTGTTTACAAAAGGCTAAGCTTGAGAGATGGCATATTTATTTCATTTCATTTGCGATTTTCATGAATAGTTAACGTTGCGTTATGGTAATGAGCTTAGGTCTGTAAATAGAATCCCGGATCCGGGTTTGGTCGACGCAACAACTAGGCAAGTCGGGTTAAGAACAAATTCTTATTTTACAACGACGGGCTGCCCTGGCCAAACACTAACCCGGACGAAGCTGGGCCAACAGTGGGTTAACTGGTCTAGGAACAGTGGGTTAACTGGTCTAGGAACAGTGAGTTAACCCCGGCCAAACACTAACCCGGACAACGCTGGGCCAAGTTGTGCTGAGTAATGAGTAGGATTCTGTGTTTGCTAAAGTGATTGGTTTTAATTTATTTTATTTTATATACGGTTTATCTGCTTTCGACCGATGATGTGACGTTTTTTAACAAATCAACTGTTTTAGATTATTGTATTTTAACCAAGCAAGAGAAATAAACAAACCAAAATCCCTTTTTTCAATGAATGTTTCATGACAGTCATTTAAATGATCTGTAGAAATCAGTGTTTTAAGAAGAGGGTTCATAGAGTACCACCTGTGTATCTGAAGACTGTGGGGTTGGCCTCCCGGAGTGGATAGTTGGACAATTATTTAATTTATAGTTTTGATAGCCCCCTACCGACACACGCACACACACACACACACACATACACTTATATTAATTTCATTAAGTAGGTGGCTCTTTCAAAAGAGCCTTTGGGTTCGTGGAGTGTCAGGCAAGTGTCGGTAAGAGTGATGGTGTGTACTACTGCGTGCGTCTTTGTTAGAACGGAGGAGAGACCAGCTCTCAGACTCTCTAGGAAGAAAGAGGTCGTTGCCCTCATCCGTGAGACGCAAGCCATCCCTACAGTACTGCCTAGGGACACAGTGCTTTATGTGGCAGAATGGCGGATTGGTGGTAATGCCTCTGTCACGGAGAAATGCAAGCTGGTCCATGTGGAACGACCTTTGCCAATTCAAATGCACTCAGTAAACATGGTACTACACTCTATCAATACTTAACATTTATGTTCTGTTCCACATCTATGGGTGAATCCCTAAGGCTGTTGCGTTGACCATGTCACCGCCACACCGGCAGTCACGAGTGATGACTGCAGTAAAATGACATGCGACTGTTGAGTCACGGAAATCTCCTCTTATGCACACGGGACATGCTTTTCTAGTACCCAAAATGCTATAATGAATATCAATGTACCTAATGTCGTGGTACTCAGGGCTCTATTGTCCCTCCATCAGGTCCTAATGCCTGGTACTCATGTCTCTATTGTCTCTCCATATCAGGTCCTAATGTCGTGGTACTCAGGGCTCTATTGTCCCTCCATCAGGTCCTAATGGCCTGGTACTCATGTCTCTATTGTCCCTCCATCAGGTCCTAATGGCCTGATACGCAGGGCTATATTGTCCATTTAACCACTCTGACATCAATGCAAAAACAATCTAAAATCATGCATTTTAAAACTCCCCTCGCTGTGATTGACAGATGTGAAGAAAGAAGTTTAAACAGCAGGTTGAAACTGAGTTTGAAACACGGTCGTTGTGGACGACGAAATGGACGGCGTTTTGTAAAGTGATGAATCATTAAAAACCCCCATATTAAGAATATCAGAGCTTGTGCATAGGCTTATGAGCCCAACCCCGAGAAAAATACAAAATAAAAATAATACAAATTATGGTTGTGCCTCATACAATACCACATATTACGCATTGGCAGAATTTTTTTTTTTAACGGATTTATTAAGAGGTCTCTGGTACATAGTAGTTGGTCTAGCCTAAATTCAGGTAATGACCTTTGAGTGTGGACTCTGTTATTATTCATACTGGATGGACTGGTTATCTCATTATCCTCTCCTCTCCAACAGGTCTGTCCATGAGTCTGGGAGAGACACGTAGAGCCCAAGGCTGTTGGTTAATTGATTGTGCAGGGCGGCTAACAGGTAGCCTACAATTACAGTGAATTTCTACTTGGTTTTTCAATAGCCTAATAATAGTGATTTTTTTAAATTTTCATAATTAATTGGGTGACACATTACCGTTAGCTATAGAGACTATCTCACCACCGTCCGTTTCCATCTCCTCCCCTCTCTGTCCTTTATTCATTTCTCTAACATGCCGAGGGGCTGCCAACAGTTTACTATATGTTCAGTTGCAAAAAAAAACACTATCGATGGTCCGAACAGATTTCAAATAATTTCCCTGATGAAGCACGGGGTAGATGGAGGAACAGGGTTGGAGAGCCCAGGGTATACGGAGCATGGGATACCTGCAGGAACAGGGTTGGAGAGCCCATGGCATACGGAGCACGGGGTAGATGGAGGAACAGGGTTGGAGAGCCCAGGGTATATGAAGCACGGGGTAGATGGAGGAACAGGGTTGGAGAGCCCAGGGTATATGAAGCACGGGGTAGATGGAGGAACAGGGTTGGAGAGCCCAGGGTATATGAAGCACGGGGTAGATGGAGGAACAGGGTTGGAGAGCCCAGGGTATATGAAGCACGGGGTAGATGGAGGAACAGGGTTGGAGAGCCCAGGGTATATGAAGCACGGGGTAGATGGAGGAACAGGGTTGGAGAGCCCAGGGTATATGAAGCACGGGGTAGATGGAGGAACAGGGTTGGAGAGCCCAGGGTATATGAAGCACGGGGTAGATGGAGGAACAGGGTTGGAGAGCCCAGGGTATATGAAGCACGGGGTAGATGGAGGAACAGGGTTGGAGAGCCCATGGCATACGGAGCACGGGGTAGATGGAGGAACAGGGTTGGAGAGCCCAGGGTATATGAAGCACGGGGTAGATGGAAGAACAGGGTTGGAGAGCCCAGGGTATATGAAGCACGGGGTAGATGGAGGAACAGGGTTGGAGAGCCCAGGGTATACGGAGCACGGGGTAGATGGAGGAACAGGGTTGGAGAGCCCAGGGTATACGGAGCATGGGATACCTGCAGGAACAGGGTTGGAGAGCCCAGGGTATACGGAGCATGTGATACCTGCAGGAACAGGGTTGGAGAGCCCATGGTATACGGAGCACAGGGTATCTGCAGGAACAGGGTTGGAAAGCCCAGGGCATACGGAGCATGGGATACCTGCAGGAACAGGGTTGGAGAGCCCATGGTATACGGATCACAGGGTATCTGCAGGAACAGGGTTGGAAAGGCCATGGCATACGGAGCACGGGGTATCTGCAGGAACAGGGTTGGAGAGCCCAGGGCATACAGAGTACTGGGTATCTGCAGGAACAGGGTTGGAGAGCCCAGGGCATACAGAGTACTGGGTATCTGCAGGAACAGGGTTGGAGAGCCCATGGCATACGGTGCACGGGGTATCTGCAGGAACAGGGTTGGAGAGCCCATGGTATACGGAGCACATGTTAGCTGCAGGAAAAGGGTTGGAAAACTCATGGCATACGGAGCACGGGATAGCTGCAGGAATACGGTTGGAGAGCCCATGGCACACGGAGCACGGGGTATCTGCAGGAACAGGGTTGGAGAGCCCAGGGCATACAGAGTACTGGGTATCTGCAGGAACAGGGTTGGAGAGCCCATGGCATACAGACTACTGGGCGGAACATGACCTGTATCTCAGTGAGAGCATGCTCTTCAAACATTGGTTGCACACCTCCCGCTATAAAACCAATGTAGCCTACCAGGCATCAGTGAAAAACGGACCGGTGGGGAAAGTGTGCAGCCTCCATTCGCTATTGGAGCATTAATATCACATGTCCCGCCCCTGCCCCCACCCCCGCCCCCCGCCCCCCCCGATCCTGTCCATTTGATAACGGGGCCATTCTAAATCAAAACTAATGAAACATATTAGTAAAGACAAGATTAATTGGAGTATAGTCTGATAGGTGGAAATTGGATCAGTTGATGAGAGTCTGAGTGTACAGCCCGAAGCAAGGAGACAGAGCTTAAGTTTTTCTTTTTTTCTCTACTTTCTCAAATCGTCAATAGTCTATTGTCGCATTGTGAGGCCCACATATGTTCTGATTTCTAAGACATTGTAAGGTTTGTATCACCTGACTAAACTAAACTTGCCAAATAACTCTTAAATCTAGTAAACAAATCGTCACTTTTGCGCTCAACAACCGCTTCACATCCACACTCACTCCGAAAATGGGAAAAATATCCTTTCTATTTTATTAAGTTAACTTCAATTATATTCTTCCTACTATATAAAATCATGTCATGTAAAATAATGGTACGAGACTTATGAGGATATATTTGCGTGACAATAATTGGCTGACAGAAGTCCATGATCGGCAAAGTTATCCCACCTGCTGGCATATTCATACTGCCATTTATTAAACGAGGACAGGTGTGGTATTTTACTGCAGTTGGACAGCTGTGTACAGCATTACTTAGGACAATTGTAGCTGAGGTTTTGTATGCAAGAGTTTAGAGCACCTATCCAATTTCAGCTTTGTAAATATATCTATGATTTATCTTAAAAGAGTTTTGTACATTTGTCTAATGACCTAGTTTTTTTTTCTTCAGGTGTTTCTCAGCTGTTTTGTCAATTTGTTACCGTGTTTGAATCAGGAGTTATAAAAAATATATTGCTTTTGACGATTCACAGCGTTATGCAGCCTTTTCTGTTCAAGTCCAGTGCTACCACACCTGATTCTACTACCACACCTGATTCTACTACCACACCTGATTCTACTACCACACCTGATTCTACTACCACACCTGATTCTACTACTCACCTGATTCTACTACCACACCTGATTCTACTACCACACCTGATTCTACTACCACACCTGATTCTACTGTCACACCTGATTCTACTACCACACCTGATTCTACTGCCACACCTGATTCTACTGCCACACCTGATTCTACTACCACACCTGATTCTACTACCACACCTGATTCTACTACCACACCTGATTCTACTGCCACACCTGATTCTACTGCCACACCTGATTCTACTACCACACCTGATTCTACTGCTCACCTGATTCTACTACCACACCTGATTCTACTACCACACCTGATTCTACTACCACACCTGATTCTACTGCCACACCTGATTCTACTACCACACCTGATTCTACTACTCACCTGATTCTACTACCACAACTGATTCTACTACCACACCTGATTCTACTACCACACCTGATTCTACTACCACACCTGATTCTACTACCATACCTGATTCTACTACCACACCTGATTCTACTACCACACCTGATTCTACTACCACACCTGATTCTACTGCCACACCTGATTCTACTGCCACACCTGATTCTACTGCCACACCTGATTCTACTACCACACCTGATTCTACTGCCACACCTGATTCTACTACCACACCTGATTCTATTGCCACACCTGATTCTACTACCACACCTGATTCTACTGCCACACCTGATTTTACTACCACACCTGATTCTACTACCACACCTGATTCTACTACCAAACCTGATTCTACTACCACACCTGATTCTACTACTCACCTGATTCTACTACCACACCTGATTCTACTGCCACACCTGATTCTACTACCACACCTTATTCTACTACTCACCTGATTCTACTGCCACACCTGATTCTACTACCACACCTGATTCTACTACCACACCTGATTCTACTACCACACCTGATTCTACTACCACAGCTGATTCTACTACTTAGCTGATTCTACTACCACACCTGATTCTACTACCACACCTGATTCTACTGCCACACCTGATTCTACTACTCACCTGATTCTACTACCACACCTGATTCTACTGCCACACCTGATTCTACTGCCACACCTGATTCTACTGCCACACCTGATTCTACTACTCACCTGATTCTACAACCACACCTGATTCTACTACCACACCTGATTCTACTACCACACCTGATTCTACTACCACACCTGAATCTACTACCACATCTGATTCTACTACCACAGCTGATTCTACTACTCAGCTGATTCTACTACCACACCTGATTCTACTACCACACCTGAATCTACTACCACACCTGATTCTACTACCACAGCTGATTCTACTACTCAGCTGATTCTACTACCACACCTGATTCTACTACTCACCTGATTCTACTACCACACCTGATTCTACTACCACACCTGATTCTACTACCATACCTGATTCTACTACCAAACCTGATTCTAATACCACACCTGATTCTACTACCACACCTGATTGTACTACCACAGCTGATTCTACTACTCAGCTGATTCTACTGCCACACCTGATTCTACTACCACACCTGATTCTATTGCCACACCTGATTCTACTACCACACCTGATTCTACTGCCACACCTGATTTTACTACCACACCTGATTCTACTACCACACCTGATTCTACTACCACACCTGATTCTACTACCACACCTGATTCTACTACCACACCTGATTCTACTACCACAGCTGATTCTACTACTCAGCTGATTCTACTACCACACCTGATTCTACTACTCAGCTGATTCTACTACCACACCTGATTCTACTGCCACACCTGATTCTACTACCACACCTGATTCTACTGCCACACCTGATTCTACTACCACACCTGATTCTACTGCCACACATGATTCTACTACCACACCTGATTCTACTGCCACACCTGATTCTACTACCACAACTGATTCTACTGCCACACCTGATTCTACTACCACACCTGATTCTACTACCACACCTGATTCTACTACCACACCTGATTCTACTGCCACACCTGATTCTACTACCACACCTGATTCTACTACCACATCTGATTCTACTACCACAGCTGATTCTACTACTCAGCTGATTCTACTACCACACCTGATTCTACTACCACACCTGAATCTACTACCACACCTGATTCTACTACCACAGCTGATTCTACTACTCAGCTGATTCTACTACCACACCTGATTCTACTACTCACCTGATTCTACTACCACACCTGATTCTACTACCACACCTGATTCTACTACCATACCTGATTCTACTACTCAGCTGATTCTACTACCACACCTGATTCTACTACCACACCTGATTCTACTGCCACACCTGATTCTACTGCCACACCTGATTCTACTGCCACACCTGATTCTACTACCACACCTGATTCTACTGCCGCACCTGATTCTACTACCACACCTGATTCTATTGCCACACCTGATTCTACTACCACACCTGATTCTACTGCCACACCTGATTTTACTACCACACCTGATTCTACTACCACACCTGATTCTACTACCAAACCTGATTCTACTACCACACCTGATTCTACTACTCACCTGATTCTACTACCACACCTGATTCTACTGCCACACCTGATTCTACTACCACACCTTATTCTACTACTCACCTGATTCTACTGCCTCACCTGATTCTACTACCACACCTGATTCTACTACCACACCTGATTCTACTACCACAGCTGATTCTACTACTTAGCTGATTCTACTACCACACCTGATTCTACTACCAAACCTGATTCTACTACCACACCTGATTCTACTACCACAGCTGATTCTACTACTTAGCTGATTCTACTACCACACCTGATTATACTACCACAACTGATTCTACTGCCACACCTGATTCTACTACTCACCTGATTCTACTACCACACCTGATTCTACTGCCACACCTGATTCTACTGCCACACCTGATTCTACTACTCACCTGATTCTACAACCACACCTGATTCTACTACCACACCTGATTCTACTACCACACCTGATTCTACTACCACACCTGAATCTACTACCACATCTGATTCTACTACCACAGCTGATTCTACTACTCAGCTGATTCTACTACCACACCTGATTCTACTACCACACCTGAATCTACTACCACACCTGATTCTACTACCACAGCTGATTCTACTACTCAGCTGATTCTACTACCACACCTGATTCTACTACTCACCTGATTCTACTACCACACCTGATTCTACTACCACACCTGATTCTAATACCACACCTGATTCTACTACCACACCTGATTGTACTACCACAGCTGATTCTACTACTCAGCTGATTCTACTACCACACCTGATTCTACTACCACACCTGATTCTACTGCCACACCTGATTCTACTGCCACACCTGATTCTACTGCCACACCTGATTCTACTACCACACCTGATTCTACTGCCACACCTGATTTTACTACCACACCTGATTCTACTACCACACCTGATTCTACTACCACACCTGATTCTACTGCCACACCTGATTCTACTACCACACCTGATTCTATTGCCACACCTGATTCTACTACCACACCTGATTCTACTGCCACACCTGATTTTACTACCACACCTGATTCTACTACCACACCTGATTCTACTACCACACCTGATTCTACTACCACACCTGATTCTACTACCACACCTGATTCTACTACCACAGCTGATTCTACTACTCAGCTGATTCTACTACCACACCTGATTCTACTACTCAGCTGATTCTACTACCACACCTGATTCTACTGCCACACCTGATTCTACTACCACACCTGATTCTACTGCCACGCCTGATTCTACTACCACACCTGATTCTACTGCCACACATGATTCTACTACCACACCTGATTCTACTGCCACACCTGATTCTACTACCACACCTGATTCTACTGCCACACCTGATTCTACTACCACACCTGATTCTACTACCACACCTGATTCTACTACCACACCTGATTCTACTGCCACACCTGATTCTACTACCACACCTGATTCTACTACCACATCTGATTCTACTACCACAGCTGATTCTACTACTCAGCTGATTCTACTACCACACCTGATTCTACTACCACACCTGAATCTACTACCACACCTGATTCTACTACCACAGCTGATTCTACTACTCAGCTGATTCTACTACCACACCTGATTCTACTACTCACCTGATTCTACTACCACACCTGATTCTACTGCCGCACCTGATTCTACTACCACACCTGATTCTATTGCCACACCTGATTCTACTACCACACCTGATTCTACTGCCACACCTGATTTTACTACCACACCTGATTCTACTACCACACCTGATTCTACTACCAAACCTGATTCTACTACCACACCTGATTCTACTACTCACCTGATTCTACTACCACACCTGATTCTACTGCCACACCTGATTCTACTACCACACCTTATTCTACTACTCACCTGATTCTACTGCCTCACCTGATTCTACTACCACACCTGATTCTACTACCACACCTGATTCTACTACCACAGCTGATTCTACTACTTAGCTGATTCTACTACCACACCTGATTCTACTACCAAACCTGATTCTACTACCACACCTGATTCTACTACCACAGCTGATTCTACTACTTAGCTGATTCTACTACCACACCTGATTATACTACCACACCTGATTCTACTGCCACACCTGATTCTACTACTCACCTGATTCTACTACCACACCTGATTCTACTGCCACACCTGATTCTACTGCCACACCTGATTCTACTACTCACCTGATTCTACAACCACACCTGATTCTACTACCACACCTGATTCTACTACCACACCTGATTCTACTACCACACCTGATTCTACTGCCACACCTGATTCTACTGCCACACCTGATTCTACTGCCACACCTGATTCTACTACCACACCTGATTCTACTGCCACACCTGATTCTACTACCACACCTGATTCTATTGCCACACCTGATTCTACTACCACACCTGATTCTACTGCCACACCTGATTTTACTACCACACCTGATTCTACTACCACACCTGATTCTACTACCACACCTGATTCTACTACCACACCTGATTCTACTACCACACCTGATTGTACTACCACAGCTGATTCTACTACTCAGCTGATTCTACTACCACACCTGATTCTACTGCCACACCTGATTCTATTGCCACACCTGATTTTACTACCACACCTGATTCTACTACCACACCTGATTCTACTACCACACCTGATTCTACTGCCACACCTGATTCTACTACCACACCTGATTCTATTGCCACACCTGATTCTACTACCACACCTGATTCTACTGCCACACCTGATTTTACTACCACACCTGATTCTACTACCACACCTGATTCTACTACCACACCTGATTCTACTACCACACCTGATTCTACTACCACACCTGATTCTACTACCACAGCTGATTCTACTACTCAGCTGATTCTACTACCACACCTGATTCTACTACTCAGCTGATTCTACTACCACACCTGATTCTACTGCCACACCTGATTCTACTACCACACCTGATTCTACTGCCACACCTGATTCTACTACCACACCTGATTCTACTGCCACACATGATTCTACTACCACACCTGATTCTACTGCCACACCTGATTCTACTACCACACCTGATTCTACTGCCACACCTGATTCTACTACCACACCTGATTCTACTACCACACCTGATTCTACTACCACACCTGATTCTACTGCCACACCTGATTCTACTACCACACCTGATTCTACTACCACATCTGATTCTACTACCACAGCTGATTCTACTACTCAGCTGATTCTACTACCACACCTGATTCTACTACCACACCTGAATCTACTACCACACCTGATTCTACTACCACAGCTGATTCTACTACTCAGCTGATTCTACTACCACACCTGATTCTACTACTCACCTGATTCTACTACCACACCTGATTCTACTACCACACCTGATTCTACTACCATACCTGATTCTACTACTCAGCTGATTCTACTACCACACCTGATTCTACTACCACACCTGATTCTACTGCCACACCTGATTCTACTACCACACCTGATTCTACTGCCGCACCTGATTCTACTACCACACCTGATTCTATTGCCACACCTGATTCTACTACCACACCTGATTCTACTGCCACACCTGATTTTACTACCACACCTGATTCTACTACCACACCTGATTCTACTACCAAACCTGATTCTACTACCACACCTGATTCTACTACTCACCTGATTCTACTACCACACCTGATTCTACTGCCACACCTGATTCTACTACCACACCTTATTCTACTACTCACCTGATTCTACTGCCTCACCTGATTCTACTACCACACCTGATTCTACTACCACACCTGATTCTACTACCACAGCTGATTCTACTACTTAGCTGATTCTACTACCACACCTGATTCTACTACCAAACCTGATTCTACTACCACACCTGATTCTACTACCACAGCTGATTCTACTACTTAGCTGATTCTACTACCACACCTGATTATACTACCACACCTGATTCTACTGCCACACCTGATTCTACTACTCACCTGATTCTACTACCACACCTGATTCTACTGCCACACCTGATTCTACTGCCACACCTGATTCTACTACTCACCTGATTCTACAACCACACCTGATTCTACTACCACACCTGATTCTACTACCACACCTGATTCTACTACCACACCTGAATCTACTACCACATCTGATTCTACTACCACAGCTGATTCTACTACTCAGCTGATTCTACTACCACACCTGATTCTACTACCACACCTGAATCTACTACCACACCTGATTCTACTACCACAGCTGATTCTACTACTCAGCTGATTCTACTACCACACCTGATTCTACTACTCACCTGATTCTACTACCACACCTGATTCTACTACCACACCTGATTCTAATACCACACCTGATTCTACTACCACAGCTGATTGTACTACCACAGCTGATTCTTCTACTCAGCTGATTCTACTACCACACCTGATTCTACTACCACACCTGATTCTACTGCCACACCTGATTCTACTGCCACACCTGATTCTACTGCCACACCTGATTCTACTACCACACCTGATTCTACTGCCACACCTGATTCTACTACCACACCTGATTCTATTGCCACACCTGATTCTACTACCACACCTGATTCTACTGCCACACCTGATTTTACTACCACACCTGATTCTACTACCACACCTGATTCTACTACCACACCTGATTCTACTACCACACCTGATTCTACTACTCACCTGATTCTACTACCACACCTGATTCTACTGCCACACCTGATTCTACTACCACACCTTATTCTACTACTCACCTGATTCTATTGCCACACCTGATTCTACTACCACACCTGATTCTACTACCACACCTGATTCTACTACCACACCTGATTCTACTACCACAGCTGATTCTACTACTCAGCTGATTCTACTACCACACCTGATTTTACTACCACACCTGATTCTACTACCACACCTGATTCTACTACCACACCTGATTCTACTACTCACCTGATTCTACTACCACACCTGATTCTACTGCCACACCTGATTCTACTACCACACCTTATTCTACTACTCACCTGATTCTACTGCCACACCTGATTCTACTACCACACCTGATTCTACTACCACACCTGATTCTACTACCACACCTGATTCTACTACCACAGCTGATTCTACTACTCAGCTGATTCTACTACCACACCTGATTCTACTACCACACCTGATTCTACTGCCACACCTGATTCTACTACTCACCTGATTCTACTACCACACCTGATTCTACTGCCACACCTGATTCTACAACCACACCTGATTCTACTACCACACCTGATTCTACTGCCACACCTGATTCTACTAGCACACCTGATTCTACTACCACACCTGATTCTACTGCCACACCTGATTCTACTACCACACCTGATTCTATTTCCACACCTGATTCTACTGCTCACCTGATTCTACTACCACACCTGATTCTACTACCACACCTGATTCTACTACCACACCTGATTCTACTACCACACCTGATTCTACTGCCACACCTGATTCTACTGCCACACCTGATTCTACTGCCACACCTGATTCTACTACCACACCTGATTCTACTACTCACCTGATTCTACTGCCACAACTGATTCTACTACCACACCTGATTCTACTACCACACCTGATTCTACTGCCACACCTGATTCTACTACCACACCTGATTCTACTACCACACCTGATTCTACTACCACACCTGATTCTACTACTCACCTGATTCTACTACCACACCTGATTCTACTGCCACACCTGATTCTACTACCACACCTTATTCTACTACTCACCTGATTCTATTGCCACACCTGATTCTACTACCACACCTGATTCTACTACCACACCTGATTCTACTACCACACCTGATTCTACTACCACAGCTGATTCTACTACTCAGCTGATTCTACTACCACACCTGATTTTACTACCACACCTGATTCTACTACCACACCTGATTCTACTACCACACCTGATTCTACTACTCACCTGATTCTACTACCACACCTGATTCTACTGCCACACCTGATTCTACTACCACACCTTATTCTACTACTCACCTGATTCTACTGCCACACCTGATTCTACTACCACACCTGATTCTACTACCACACCTGATTCTACTACCACACCTGATTCTACTACCACAGCTGATTCTACTACTCAGCTGATTCTACTACCACACCTGATTCTACTACCACACCTGATTCTACTGCCACACCTGATTCTACTACTCACCTGATTCTACTACCACACCTGATTCTACTGCCACACCTGATTCTACAACCACACCTGATTCTACTACCACACCTGATTCTACTGCCACACCTGATTCTACTAGCACACCTGATTCTACTACCACACCTGATTCTACTGCCACACCTGATTCTACTACCACACCTGATTCTATTTCCACACCTGATTCTACTGCTCACCTGATTCTACTACCACACCTGATTCTACTACCACACCTGATTCTACTACCACACCTGATTCTACTGCTCACCTGATTCTACTGCCACACCTGATTCTACTACCACACCTGATTCTACTGCCACACCTGATTCTACTGCCACACCTGATTCTACTGCCACACCTGATTCTACTACCACACCTGATTCTACTACTCACCTGATTCTACTGCCACAACTGATTCTACTACCACACCTGATTCTACTACCACACCTGATTCTACTGCCACACCTGATTCTACTACCACACCTGATTCTACTGCCACACCTGATTCTACTACCACACCTGATTCTACTGCCACACCTGATTCTACTACCACACCTGATTCTACTACCACACCTGATTCTACTGCCACACCTGATTCTACTACCACACCTGATTCTACTACTCACCTGATTCTACTACCACACCTGATTCTACTACTCACCTGATTCTACTACCACACCTGATTCTACTACCACACCTGATTCTACTACCACACCTGATTCTACTGCCACACCTGATTCTACTGCCACACCTGATTCTACTACTCACCTGATTCTACAACCACACCTGATTCTACTACCACACCTGATTCTACTACCACACCTGATTCTACTACCACACCTGATTCTACTGCCACACCTGATTCTACTGCCACACCTGATTCTACTGCCACACCTGATTCTACTACCACACCTGATTCTACTGCCACACCTGATTCTACTACCACACCTGATTCTATTGCCACACCTGATTCTACTACCACACCTGATTCTACTGCCACACCTGATTTTACTACCACACCTGATTCTACTACCACACCTGATTCTACTACCACACCTGATTCTACTACCACACCTGATTCTACTACCACACCTGATTGTACTACCACAGCTGATTCTACTACTCAGCTGATTCTACTACCACACCTGATTCTACTGCCACACCTGATTCTATTGCCACACCTGATTTTACTACCACACCTGATTCTACTACCACACCTGATTCTACTACCACACCTGATTCTACTGCCACACCTGATTCTACTACCACACCTGATTCTATTGCCACACCTGATTCTACTACCACACCTGATTCTACTGCCACACCTGATTTTACTACCACACCTGATTCTACTACCACACCTGATTCTACTACCACACCTGATTCTACTACCACACCTGATTCTACTACCACACCTGATTCTACTACCACAGCTGATTCTACTACTCAGCTGATTCTACTACCACACCTGATTCTACTACTCAGCTGATTCTACTACCACACCTGATTCTACTGCCACACCTGATTCTACTACCACACCTGATTCTACTGCCACACCTGATTCTACTACCACACCTGATTCTACTGCCACACATGATTCTACTACCACACCTGATTCTACTGCCACACCTGATTCTACTACCACACCTGATTCTACTGCCACACCTGATTCTACTACCACACCTGATTCTACTACCACACCTGATTCTACTACCACACCTGATTCTACTGCCACACCTGATTCTACTACCACACCTGATTCTACTACCACATCTGATTCTACTACCACAGCTGATTCTACTACTCAGCTGATTCTACTACCACACCTGATTCTACTACCACACCTGAATCTACTACCACACCTGATTCTACTACCACAGCTGATTCTACTACTCAGCTGATTCTACTACCACACCTGATTCTACTACTCACCTGATTCTACTACCACACCTGATTCTACTACCACACCTGATTCTACTACCATACCTGATTCTACTACTCAGCTGATTCTACTACCACACCTGATTCTACTACCACACCTGATTCTACTGCCACACCTGATTCTACTGCCACACCTGATTCTACTGCCACACCTGATTCTACTACCACACCTGATTCTACTGCCGCACCTGATTCTACTACCACACCTGATTCTATTGCCACACCTGATTCTACTACCACACCTGATTCTACTGCCACACCTGATTTTACTACCACACCTGATTCTACTACCACACCTGATTCTACTACCAAACCTGATTCTACTACCACACCTGATTCTACTACTCACCTGATTCTACTACCACACCTGATTCTACTGCCACACCTGATTCTACTACCACACCTTATTCTACTACTCACCTGATTCTACTGCCTCACCTGATTCTACTACCACACCTGATTCTACTACCACACCTGATTCTACTACCACAGCTGATTCTACTACTTAGCTGATTCTACTACCACACCTGATTCTACTACCAAACCTGATTCTACTACCACACCTGATTCTACTACCACAGCTGATTCTACTACTTAGCTGATTCTACTACCACACCTGATTATACTACCACACCTGATTCTACTGCCACACCTGATTCTACTACTCACCTGATTCTACTACCACACCTGATTCTACTGCCACACCTGATTCTACTGCCACACCTGATTCTACTACTCACCTGATTCTACAACCACACCTGATTCTACTACCACACCTGATTCTACTACCACACCTGATTCTACTACCACACCTGAATCTACTACCACATCTGATTCTACTACCACAGCTGATTCTACTACTCAGCTGATTCTACTACCACACCTGATTCTACTACCACACCTGAATCTACTACCACACCTGATTCTACTACCACAGCTGATTCTACTACTCAGCTGATTCTACTACCACACCTGATTCTACTACTCACCTGATTCTACTACCACACCTGATTCTACTACCACACCTGATTCTAATACCACACCTGATTCTACTACCACAGCTGATTGTACTACCACAGCTGATTCTTCTACTCAGCTGATTCTACTACCACACCTGATTCTACTACCACACCTGATTCTACTGCCACACCTGATTCTACTGCCACACCTGATTCTACTGCCACACCTGATTCTACTACCACACCTGATTCTACTGCCACACCTGATTCTACTACCACACCTGATTCTATTGCCACACCTGATTCTACTACCACACCTGATTCTACTGCCACACCTGATTTTACTACCACACCTGATTCTACTACCACACCTGATTCTACTACCACACCTGATTCTACTACCACACCTGATTCTACTACTCACCTGATTCTACTACCACACCTGATTCTACTGCCACACCTGATTCTACTACCACACCTTATTCTACTACTCACCTGATTCTATTGCCACACCTGATTCTACTACCACACCTGATTCTACTACCACACCTGATTCTACTACCACACCTGATTCTACTACCACAGCTGATTCTACTACTCAGCTGATTCTACTACCACACCTGATTTTACTACCACACCTGATTCTACTACCACACCTGATTCTACTACCACACCTGATTCTACTACTCACCTGATTCTACTACCACACCTGATTCTACTGCCACACCTGATTCTACTACCACACCTTATTCTACTACTCACCTGATTCTACTGCCACACCTGATTCTACTACCACACCTGATTCTACTACCACACCTGATTCTACTACCACACCTGATTCTACTACCACAGCTGATTCTACTACTCAGCTGATTCTACTACCACACCTGATTCTACTACCACACCTGATTCTACTGCCACACCTGATTCTACTACTCACCTGATTCTACTACCACACCTGATTCTACTGCCACACCTGATTCTACAACCACACCTGATTCTACTACCACACCTGATTCTACTGCCACACCTGATTCTACTAGCACACCTGATTCTACTACCACACCTGATTCTACTGCCACACCTGATTCTACTACCACACCTGATTCTATTTCCACACCTGATTCTACTGCTCACCTGATTCTACTACCACACCTGATTCTACTACCACACCTGATTCTACTACCACACCTGATTCTACTACCACACCTGATTCTACTGCCACACCTGATTCTACTGCCACACCTGATTCTACTGCCACACCTGATTCTACTACCACACCTGATTCTACTACTCACCTGATTCTACTGCCACAACTGATTCTACTACCACACCTGATTCTACTACCACACCTGATTCTACTGCCACACCTGATTCTACTACCACACCTGATTCTACTGCCACACCTGATTCTACTACCACACCTGATTCTACTGCCACACCTGATTCTACTACCACACCTGATTCTACTACCACACCTGATTCTACTGCCACACCTGATTCTACTACCACACCTGATTCTACTACTCACCTGATTCTACTACCACACCTGATTCTACTACTCACCTGATTCTACTACCACACCTGATTCTACTACCACACCTGATTCTACTACCACACCTGATTCTACTACCACACCTGATTCTACTGCCACACCTGATTCTACTACCACACCTGATTATACTGCCACACCTGATTCTACTACCACACCTGATTCTACTACCACACCTGATTATACTGCCACACCTGATTCTACTACCACACCTGATTCTACTACCACACCTGATTCTACTACTCACCTGATTCTACTACCAAACCTGATTCTACTACCACACCTGATTCTACTACTTACCTGATTCTACTGCCACACCTGATTCTACTACTCACCTGATTCTACTGCCTAACCTGATTGTACTACCACACCTGATTCTACTACCACACCTGATTCTACTGCCACACCTTATTCTACTACCACACCTGATTCTACTACCACACCTGATTCTACTACCACACCTGATTCTACTACTCACCTGATTCTACTACCACACCTGATTCTACTACCACACCTGATTCTACTACTCACCTGATTCTACTACTCACCTGATTCTACTACTCACCTGATTCTACTACTCACCTGATTCTACTACCACATCTGATTCTACTACCACACCTAATTCTACTACCACACCTGATTCTACTACCACACCTGATTCTACTACCACACCTGATTCTACTGCTCACCTGGTTCTACTACTCACCTGATTCTACTACTCACCTGATTCTACTTCTCAGCTGTTCTTCCATGAATAGTCCAGTGCTACCACACCTGATTCTACTACTCAGCTGTTCTTCCATGAATAGTCCAGTGCTACCACACCTGATTCTACTACTCAGCTGTTCATCGACACATGAATAGTCCAGTGCTACCACACCTGATTCTACTACCACACCTGATTCTACTGCTCACCTGATTCTACTGCCACACCTGATCCTACTACCACACCTGATTCTACTACTCACCTGATTCTACTTCTCAGCTGTTCTTCCATGAATAGTCCAGTGCTACCACACCTGATTCTACTACTCAGCTGTTCTTCCATGAATAGTCCAGTGCTACCACACCTGATTCTACTACTCAGCTGTTCATTGAGACCGTGAATAGTAGAATCAGGTGTGGTAGAACATATTTGTGTATTTTCCAGGAGCTTGCGATTGTCGTAGAGGGATCAGGGATCATTTTATTTTGACTCTTCTAATTCCGTTGGTCATTTTTACAATTATTATTATTATAATATAGTTTATAATAGTAATAAAACACCTCAAGTATGAATTAGGCTGTTTGAGAAGGTTTGAATCCTAAGAATCCTGCCTTTACATAGTTTGAATTACTATACCAACATAGCTACTGTAGTAGGTTGAAGTTGTGTGCTGGAAAACCTTGGTAGAGCATGGGTGGAATAGGCATTGTGGTGCTGTAAAACCTTGGTAGAGCGTGGGTGGAATAGGTGTTGTGGTGCTCATGTGAATTTCCTTTATTTTTCAGCTTCAGACCAATCTGCCTATTCTCACTTAAAACATATTTTTTATTTTGAATAATACCATTATCAGATGCTTTTATCTAAAGTGACTTAGTCATGCATGAATATATTTTACGTACGGGTGGTCCCGGGAATCGAACCCCCTACCCTGGCGTTGCATGCACTAAGCTCTACCAACTGAGCTACAGGATGGTTGATGATGATCAATTTAATACTTGATTACAGAGATAATTACACATATAGGATGCCTGCCTGCCTGCCTGCCTGCCTGCCTGCCTGCCTGCCTGCCTGCCTGCCTGCCTGCCTGCCTGCCTCCTGCCTGCCTGCCTGCCTGCCTGCCTGCCTGCCTGCCTGCCTCCTGCCTGCCTGCCTGCCTGCCTGCCTGCCTGCCTGCCTGCCTGCCTGCCTGCCTGCCTGCCTGCCTCCTGCCTGCCTGCCTACCTCTCTCTCAGTCTCCCCATATATCCTTCCAAAATGCCCCATACATAACAGGGTTATTCTCTCCATTCATTTTTTCCATCCCTCTCTGTCTCTCCTCCCTAAATGACCCACAATGCACCCGTTCTGCACTGTGATCTAGGACTATTGTTTTTTTTGGCAGTGTGTTTGCATTTCACGTGAGTGTGTGTTTGTGTTTGCATAGCAGCAGGGCAGACAGTAGTGCTATCCACGGTGGAGGGGGAGAAAGGTAGATGGGAGACATACAGAGAGAGTCAGCTGGTAGTGCACACTGACCATACTGAGGTGTGTGTGTGTGTGTGTGTGTGTGTGTGTGTGTGTGTGTGTGTGTGTGTGTGTGTGTGTGTGTGTGTGTGTGTGTGTGTGTGTGCGTCTGCAATGTACTGCAGTGAAAGGGGACAAGCCCTAGTTGACTGACTTAAGAGATGCTACCACTACATTATCACATCCATAGGACACTAGGGGTTAAAAGCGTTGGACCAGTAACTGAAAGGTCTCTGGTTTGAATCCCTGAGCAAGATGGAACAATTCTGCGGTTCTACCCTTGAGCAAGGCGGTTAACCCCCAAAATAACCGCCCCGTGGACGTCGATTAAGGCAACCCCCTGCATCTCTTTGATTCAGAGGGGTTGCCTTAATTGTAATATACACATTTCAGGTTGAATACATTCAGTTGTACAATTGACTAGGTATCCCCCTTTCCCTTAAACAACCCATGCATACGACATCCGGCATCCAACCCTGTAACCTCTCTTACTCTCTCTCTCTCTCTCTCTCTCTCTCTCCAACCATGTAATGGCTTTTTTCTCTCCTTCCCTCTTTAGCCTAGCCCTCTATTCTCATCCTCTTGCTTAGCCTCCCTTTCCTCCAGAATTCTTCCTCTCATTCTCCATACCTCCACAACCCTACCCTGTCTCCCTTCCTCTTTCTCCAGAAAATCTGCCCCTCTCTGTCAGCCACATGCATCCAGAGTTTAACCTAATTTCTGGGCTGTAGCATCTTATCCAGCCTTACCCTCAATTTCCCTCTCCTCTCCTCTCCTCCTCTCCTCTCCAGCCTTAACGTCATTCTCCCTCTCCTCTCCTCTCCTCTCCTCTCCTCTCCTCTCCTCTCCTCTCCTCTCCTCTC